>NC_135291.1:718288-812812 GCF_051311805.1 Agelaius phoeniceus | reverse complement strand
CTCGCCAGGGTAACTGGTCCGTTGCCATGGGAACCAGGTAACCAACGTCCTGAATGACGTGTTGCCATGGTAACCAGGTTAACCGACAGCCTGTGTGACCCGTTGCTATGGTAACCCAGGTCGCACAGCTCCCATGTGAGCCATTGCCATGGTAACTGGGTCACCCTGTGCCTGAGTAGTCCATTGCCATGGTAACTGCTGCTTGTTGCCATGAAACTGTGACCCAATGACCCAATGGTGACCTCCTGGTGACCTTTGACCCCCCAGTGATCCTTTGACCCCAATGACCCCTGAGCCCTGGGTGACCCCTTGACCCCAATGTCCCTGTGACCCCTGGGTGACCCCGTGACCCTCCAGACCCCAATGTCCCCTGACCCCTGGGTGACCCCTGACCTCCAGTGACCCTTGGATGACCCCCGACCCCCTAAGTGACCCATGATCCCTAAATGACCCCTGAGTGACCCCTGACCCCTAAGTGACCCCCGTGACCCCCTGACCCCTGGGTGACCCTGTGACCCCATGACCCAGGTGTCCCCAGCAAGGCTTCCCCTAACCCCTGGGTGACCCCCTAACCTCTGTGACCCCTGTATGACCCCTGACCCCTGGGTGACCCCTGAGTGACCCCTGACCCCCGGTGTCCCCAGCAAGGCTTCCTGAGCCGGCGCCTCAAGAGCTCCATCAAGCGCACCAAGAGCCAGCCCAAGCTGGACCGGACCAGCAGCTTCCGGCAGATCCTGCCCCGCTTCCGGAGCGCGACCACGACAGGTGAGACACACCTGGGCACACCTGGGCACAGCTGGGCACACCTGGGTACATCTGGGCACACCTGGGTACACTTGGGATACAGCTGGGTACAGCTGGGACACACCTGGGATTACACCTGGGGTACAGCTGGGTACAGCTGGGATACATCTGGGCACACTGGGTACACCTGGGATACACCTGGGATACACATGGGTACACCTGGATACACCTGGGTACAGCTGGGATACACCTGTATACACCTGGATATACCTGGGATACCTGGGCACAGCTGGGATACACCTGGGCACAGCTGGGATACACCTGGGCACACCTGGGCACAGCTGGGATACACCTGGGAGACACCTGGGATACAGCTGGGAGACACTTGGGATACACTTGGGTACAGCTGGGATACACCCGGGCACACCTGGGGTACACCTGGGATACACCTGGGCACACCTGGGATACAGCTGGGAGACACTTGGGATACACCTGGGCACACCTGGGTACACTTGGGTACAGCTGGGATACACCCCGGGCACACCTGGGATACACCTGGGAACACCCGGGTACACATGGGATACACCTGGGATACACCTGGGCACAGCTGGGATACACCCGGGCACACCTGGTGTACACCTGGGATACACCTGGGATACATCTGGGTACACCTGGGCACACCTGGGTACACCTGGGATACATCTGGGCACACCTGGGTACACTTGGGATACAGCTGGGATACACCTGGGATAACACCTGGGATACAGCTGGGAGACACTTGGGATACATCTGGGCACACCTGGGTACACTTGGGTTACACCTGGATACACCTGGGCACACCCTGGGATACACCTGGGCACAGCTGGGATACACCCGGGCACACCTGGGGTACACCTGGGATACACTGGGATACACTGGGCACAGCTGGGACACACCTGGGTACACCTGGATACACCTGGGTACAGTTGGGTACACTTGGGATACAGCTGGATACAGCTGGGTACACCTGGGTACAGCTGGGATACACCTGGGATACACATGGGGTACACCTGGGTACAGCTGGGAGACATCTGGATACACCTGGATACACCTGGGTACAGTTGGGTACACCTGGGATACACCTGAGCACATCTGGATACGGCCAGGATACACCTGGGTACACCTGGGATACATCTGGGCACATCTGGGATACACCTGAACACACCTGGGGGTGTTTTGGGGCAGCAGATCCTGCCCCCCTTCCACAGTGCCCACCCTGACAGGTAACACCAAACACACCTGGGCACATCTGGGGTCACCTGGGCACATCTGGGGTCACCTGGGGACACACCTGAGGGATTTTGGGGTCACCTGGGGACACCTGGGGGCACACCTGGGCACATCTGGGCACACCTGAGGGAGTTTGGGGGCACCTGGGGACACCTGCAAACACACCTGGGACACACCTAGGAGACCCGGCCACACCTGGGGACATCAGGGCACACCTGGGGACACCACGGGGGCATTTGGGGACATTTGGGGGCACTGGACCAGCAGCTCCCACAGCGCCGAGCGTGACAGGTACCGGCAACACCTGGGGCACACCTGGGCACACCTGGGCACACCTGGGGGCACCCCGGGGGGATTTGGGGGTCCCACCGGGGGGGGGAAGGGGCCCTGAGTTCCACCAGGAACTGCCCAAAATTCCCCCAAAATTGCCCCCAAAATCCCCCCAAAATTCCCCAAAAATCCCCCAAATCCCCGCAAAATTCCCCCCAAAATTCCCCAAAACTCCCCCCAAATTCCCTGAAAATCCCCCCAAAAGTCTCCCAATATCCCCTCAAATCTCAACAAATCCTCTCAAATCTCCCCCCCCCAAAATTCCCCCCAATCCTCCCAAAATTTCCTGAAAATCCCCCCAAAATGCCCTCAAATCTCACCAAATCCTCTCAAATCTCCCAAAATTCCCCCAAATCCCCCAAAAGTCCTTCCAACCCTCCCCAAATTTCCTCACATCCTCCCAAAATCCCCTCCAATCCCCAAAAAATCTCCTCAAATGCCCCCGAATCCCCTCAAACCCCCCAGAACCCCCCAAACCTCCCCAAATCTGCCAAAATCATCCCAAACTCCCCAAAAATTCCCTCCAATCCACCCCAAATTCCCCCCAAAATGCCCCAAATTCCCTCCAATCCCCCCCAAATCTCTTTCCAACCCCTCCGATCTTTGCCAAATTCCCCCCCAAATCTCCCTGAATTCCCAAAATTCACGAATTCCCTCAAATCCCCCCAAATCCCCCCAGACCCCCCCAAATTCCCAAAATTCCTGAACCTTCCCCCCCCAATCCAGGGCCCGGCTGATGCAGAGCTTTAGGGAGCCACACCTGCATGAACCTCCCAAATGGCTCCAAATCCCCTCAAAATGCCCCAAAATGCCCCAAAATCCCCCCCAAATCCCCCCCCAGATCCCTTTGATCCCCCCAAATTCCCGAAATTCCCAAACCCCTAAAATCCAGGGCACGGCTGATGCAGAGCTTGAAGGAGTCGCATGCGCACGAATCTCCCCCAAATTCCTTCCAAATTCCCCCAAATTCCTTCCAAATCCCCCCCAAATCCCCCAAAATGCCCCCAAATCCCCCAAAATGCCCCCAAATCCCCCCAGACCCCCCAGATCCCCCCGAATTCCCAAAATTCCCAATGCAGGGCGCGGCTGATGCAGAGCTCGAAGGAGTCGCACTCGCATGAATCTCCCCCAAATTCCCCCCAAATCCCCCTAAAATGCCCCAAAATGGCCCCAAAATCCCCCCAAATCCCCCCCAGACCCCCCAGATCCCCCCGAATTCCCAAAATTCCCAAACCCCCCCGATCCAGGGCACAGAGTTTTAAGGAGTCGCATTTGCACCAACTCCTTCAAATCACCCCCAAATCTCCCCAAATGCCCCCAAATCCCCCCAGGTTCCCCCCTGGATCCCCCAGATCCCCCCGAATCCCCGGCATTCCCGCTGATGCAGAGCTTGAAGGAGTCGAACTCGCACAAACTCCCCCAAATCCCCCTCCAAATTCCACCAGATCCCCCCCAAATCACCCCCAAATCCCCTCAAAGTGCCCCCAGACCCCCCCCCAGATCCCTGCAGACCCCTCCCAGATCCCCCCGAATTCCCTGAAATTCCCTGAAATTCCCTGAAATTCCCGCTGCAGGGCGCGGCTGATGCAGAGCTTGAAAGAGTCGCACTCACACAAACCTCCCCAAAATGTCCCCGGATCCCCCCAAATCCCCCCAAATCTCCCCAAATTCCCCCAAATCCCCCCGAAATCCCCCCAGCTCCCCCGGATCCCCCCGAATTCCCAACATTCCTGCTGCAGGGCACGGCTGATGCAGAGCTTGAAGGAGTCGCACTCCTCGCACGAACCTCCCTAAAATGCCCCTAAATCCATTTTCAACCCCCCCCTCAAATGCCCCGAAATTCCCCCAATTCCCCCAGATCCCCCCCAAATTCCCCGAAATTCCCCCAAATCCCCCCAGATCCCCCCGAAATTCCCCCAAATTCCCCCAGATCCCCCCCAAATTCCCTGAATTCCCGCTGCAGGGGGCACGGCTGACGCAGAACTCGGAGGAGTCGCACTCGCATGAACTCACCCAAATCCACCCCCAAACGGCCCCAAATGCCCCCAAAACGGTCCCGAACTGCCCCCAAACCGCCCCCAGACCCCCCCAGCCCCTCCGGATCCCCCCGAATTCCCGGCATTCCCGCTGCAGGGCGCGGCTGATGCAGAGCTTTAAGGAGTCGCACTCGCACGAGTCGCTGCTGAGCCCCTCGAGCGCGGCCGAGGCGCTGGAGCTGAACCTGGACGAGGATTCCATCATCAAGGCCGTGCACAGCAGCATCCTGGGCCAGGAGTTCTGCTTCGAGGTGCGCGCCTTCCTTCCGGGACCTTCCGGAACCTTCCGGAACCTTCCGGGCGGTGCCTCCCGCGGGGGGGGTGGGCGTGGCTCACCTGGGGCTGGGGGCGGTGCCCGCAGGTGACGACGGCGTCGGGCACCAAATGTTTCGCCTGCCGGTCGGCGGCCGAGAGGGACAAATGGATCGAGAACCTGCAGCGCGCCGTGAAGCCCAACAAGGTGGGGGAGGGCAGGGGGAGGGGCTACGGGCAGGGGGAGGGGCTACGGGGAGGGGGGAGGGGCTACTGGGGGTGGGGGTGGGCAACTGGGGGTGGGGGTGGGCAACTGGTGGGGATGGGGGTGGTCAGTGGTGTTTGATGGTCAGCTGGTTATGGGAAGAGTCAATGGGCCATGGGTGTGGGCAACTGGTCATTGGGGTTCAGTGGTCAACTGGTCATGGGGGTGGGGATGGTCAGTTGGTGTTCAATGGTCAACTGGTCATGGGGATGAGCAACTGGTCATGGGGATGGTCAATGGGTCATGTGGTTGGTCAACTGGTGAAGGGGGTGGGCAACTGGTGGGGATGGGGGCAGTCATTGGGGTTTGATGGTCAACTGGTGTTCAATGGTCAACTGGTCATGGGGATGGGCAACTGGTTGTGGGGGTTGGTCAGCTGGTCAGGGGGGTGGACAACTGGTCATGGGAGAAGGCAACTGGTGGGGATGGGGTTGTTAACTGCTGTTCAATGGTCAACTGGTCATGTGGGTGGGCAACTGGTCATGGGGATGGTCAATGGGTCATGGGGATGGGCAGCTGGTGGGATGGGGATGGTCAGCTGGTGTTGGTGAGCTGGTCATGGGAAGATGAACTGGGCATTGGGATGGTGAAGCAGTGGGAATGGAAATGGCCAGATGGTGTCGATGATTAACTGGTCATGGGAATGGTCAGCTGGTGGGGATGGTCATGGTGTCGATGGTCAACTGGTGATGGAAGTGGACAGCTGATATTGATGATCAGTTAGTGATGGAGGTGGTCAGCTGGTGGTGATGGTCAGCTGATGGGGTTGGTCATCTGGTGCCAATGGTTAACTGGTGTTTGACGGTAAACTGGTGGTGGTTGACTGACAATGGAGGTGGTCAACTGTTACTGATGGTCAGCTGGTGTTTGATGGTCAGCTGGCGTCGGTGGTTATGGTGTTTATGGTCAAGTGTTGTTGATGGTCAGCTGGTGTCGATGGTCAGCTGGTGTTGATGGTCAGCTGGTGGAGATGAGGATGGTCAGCTGGTGTTGGTGGTTAACTGGTGGGGATGAAGATGGTCAGCTGGTGTTGATGTCAGCGGGGATAAGGATGGTCAAGCAGTGATGATGAGCCTGGTCAACTGGTCTTGACGGTCACCTGTGTTTGATGGTCAGCTGGTGGGGTTGGGAATGGTCGAGTGGTGTTGGTGGCCATCTGGTGGGAATGGGGATGGTCCATTGATGTTCACCAACTAATGGTGACGAGCCTGGTCAGCAGGGGTCAATGGTCATCTGGGTGGTCAGTTGGAGGGGATGTTGATGGTCAGCTGGTGTTGATGGTGTTCATGATGTCGATGGTCAGCTGGTGTTGATGGTCAGCTGGTGGGGGTGAGGGTGGTTAGGCAATGGTGATGAGTGTGGTCAGCTGATGTCAATGGTCAGCTGGTGTAGATGGACAACTGGTGTTGATGGTCACATGGCATTGATGGTCACCTGGCCTTGATGGTCAGTGGGTGTTGATGGTCACCTGGCGTTGATGGTCAGTGGGTATTGATGGTCAGTGGGTGTTGATGATCACCTGGTGTTGATGGTCAGTGGGTGTTGATGGTCACCTGGCATTGAGGATCAGCTGGTGTTAAGGATCACCTGGTAGCAATTGGGGTCACCTGGCATTGATGGTCAGCTGGTGTCAGTGCAGATGAACACCTGGCATTGATGGTCAGTGGGTGTTGATGGTCACCTGGCATTGATGGTCACGTGGCATTGATGGTCAGTGGGTGTTGATGGTCATGTGGCATTGATGGTCAGTGGGTGTTGATGGTCACCTGGCATTGATGGTCAGTGGGTGTTGATGGTCAGGGGTGTTGACGGTCACGTGGCATTGATGGTCAGTGGGTGTTGATGGTCAGGGGTGTTGACGGTCACGTGGCATTGATGGTCAGTGGGTGTTGAAGGTCAGGGGTGTTGAAGGTCATCTGGCATTGATGGTCAGTGGGTGTTGACGGTCACCTGGCATTGATGGTCACCTGGCGTTAACACTCACCTGGTGTCACTGGGGATGTCCACCTGGCCTCGATGCCAGCCTGGCCAAGGACAGCCCGTTGCGGCTCCAAGCCGCTCCGCGGGCATCACCACCGCGCGGTGCCCCGACCCCGCAGGACAACAGCCGCCGCGTGGACAACGTGCTGAAGCTGTGGGTGATCGAGGCGCGCGACCTGCCGCCCAAGAAGCGCTACTACTGCGAGCTGTGCCTGGACGACATGCTGTACGCGCGCACCACCAGCAAGGCCCGCACCGACAACGTCTTCTGGGGCGAGCACTTCGAGTTCAACAACCTGCCCGCCGTGCGCACCATCCGCCTGCACCTCTACAAGGACACCGACAAGAAGAGGAAGAAGGACAAGAGCAACTACGTGGGCATGGTGAGCATCCCCATCGCCAGCGTCACCGGGCGGCACTTCGCCGAGCAGTGGTACCCCCTGAGCCAGCCCAGCGGCAGCAAGAGCAAGGCCGGGTGCCCGGCGCTGCGCGTCAAGAGCCGCTTCCAGACCATGAGCATCCTGCCCATGGAGCTCTACAAGGAGTTCGCCGAGTACGTCACCAACAACTACCGCATGCTCTGCGCCGTGCTGGAGCCCGTGCTCAGCGTCAAGAGCAAGGAGGAGGTGGCCTGCGCGCTGGTGCACATCCTGCAGAGCACCGGCAAGGCCAAGGTGGGACATGGGGATGGGATGGTGGGATCTTGGGAGGGTTGGGATGGATGGATGGATGGAGCTGGAGGTGGCCTGCGCACTGGTGCACATACTGCAGAGCACCGGCAAGGCCAAGGTGGGATGTGGGGATGGGATGGTGAGACTGGGGTGGGGGGATCTTGGGAAGGTTGGGATGGATGGATGGATAATGGATGGATGGATGGATGGATGGATGGATGGATGGATGGATGGATGGATGGATGATGGATGGATGGAGCTGTAGGTGGCCTGCGCGCTGGTGCACATCCTGCAGAGCACCAGCAAGGCCAAGGTGGGGCTTCAGGGGATTGTGGGATGGAGGGATGATGGATGGATCATGGATGGATGGATGGATGGATGATGGATGGATCATGGATGGATGGATGGATGGATGATAGATGGATGGATGGATGGATGATAGATGGATGGATGGATGGATGGATGGATGATGGATGGATGGATGGATAATGGATGGATGGATGGATGGATGGATGGATGGATGGATGGATGGATGGATGGAAGGAGCTGGAGGTGGCCTGCGCGCTGGTGCACATCCTGCAGAGCACCGGCAAGGCCAAGGTGGGACGTGGGGATGGAATGGTGGGATCTTGGGAGGGTTGGGATGGATGGATGGATGGATGGATGGATGGATGGATGGATGGATGGATGGTGGACATGGGACAGAAGGACATCCGTCACCGGCCCACACTGACGGTCGTGGGCAGGACTTCCTGTCGGACATGGCCATGACGGAGGTGGATCGTTTCATGGACCGGGAGCACCTGATCTTCCGGGAGAACACCTTGGCCACCAAAGCCATCGAGGAGTACCTGAAGCTCATCGGCCAGAAATACCTCAAGGATGCCATTGGTGAGCTCCAGTGGCACTGGGGGTGTCCTAGGGGGCATGGCCTCCTTGTCAGGGGCCTGGTGGCATGGGTGGTCCCACTCATGGCCATGAGATGGTTGGGTGGCTCCTTCTCATGGCCATGTAATCATTGGGTGGTCCCCACTCATGGCCATGAGATGGTTGGGTGGCTCCTTCTTGTCATAATGAGGTGCTTGAGTGGTCCCCACTGATGGCTATGAGGTCACTGGATGGTGCCCATTCATGGCTGAGTTCCATCAGCACCATCATGAGATCATTGGGTGGTCCACACTCATGGCTTGGTTCCATCACCACCATCATGAGATCATTGGGTGGTCCCTACTCATGGCCATGACAGATCATTGGATGGTCCTCACTCATGTCCAGGTTCCATCACCACCATCATGAGATCATTGGATGGTCCTCACTCATGTCCAGGTTCCATCATCACCCTCATGAGATCATTGTGTGGTCCCTTTTCATGGCCATGACATGGTTGGGTGGTCCCCACTCACGGTCATGTTCCATCACCACCATCATGAGATCATTGGGTGGTCCTCACTCGTGGCCGTTAGATCACTGGATGGTCCCCACTCACGGTCATGTTCCATCCCCACCATCATGAGATCTTTGGGTGGTCCTTCTCATATCCATGACACAGTTGGATGGTCCCCACTCATGGCCATTAGGTCATTGGATGGTCTCCA
Organism: Agelaius phoeniceus; assembly: GCF_051311805.1. Classification (NCBI taxonomy): domain Eukaryota; kingdom Metazoa; phylum Chordata; class Aves; order Passeriformes; family Icteridae; genus Agelaius; species Agelaius phoeniceus. Next base: position 803,670 of record NC_135291.1, on the reverse strand, counting down.
CTCATGGACAGGTTCCATCACCACCATCATGAGATCACTGGGTGGTCAGTTCTCATGACCATGACATGGTTGGGTGGTCCCCACTCTGTCCATTTGGTCATTGGATGGGTCTCCCTTTATCATGGCCATGGCATGGTTGGGTGGTCCCCACTGATGACCAAGTTCCATCACCACCATCATGAGATCTTTGGGTGGTCCCATTTCATGTCCATTAGGTCAATGGGTGGTCTCCACTCATGGCCATGTTCCATCACCACCATCATGAGATCCATGAGATCTTTGGGTGGTCCCATTTCATGTCCATTAGGTCAATGGGTGGTCTCCACTCATGGTCATGTTCCATCCCCACCACCATGAGATCTTTGGGTGTTCCTCATTCATGGCCATGTACCATCCCCACCACCATGAGACCCTTGGGTGGTCCCTTTCCCCCTCCATGACACGTCTGGGTCCCTTCTCCCCCCGCCCCTCGGTGTCCCCTCGGTGTCCCCTCGTTGTCCCCGCGCCGTGCCGCAGGCGAGTTCATCCGCGCGCTCTACGAGTCGGAGGAGAACTGCGAGGTGGACCCCATGAAGTGCTCGGCCTCCACGCTGGCCGACCACCAGGCCAACCTGCGCATGTGCTGCGAGCTGGCGCTCTGCAAGGTGGTCAACTCCCACTGGTGAGTGTGGGGGACGCGGTGGGGCTGTCCCCGAGGTCCGCGTGACGCCGTGTGACGTCCCACCGTGTCCCGCTGCGCCCAGCGTGTTCCCGCGGGAGCTGAAGGAGGTGTTCGCCTCGTGGCGGCTGCGCTGCGCCGAGCGCGGGCGCGAGGACATCGCCGACCGCCTGATCAGCGCCTCACTCTTCCTGCGCTTCCTGTGCCCCGCCGTCATGTCCCCCAGCCTCTTCGGCCTCATGCAGGAGTACCCCGACGAGCAGACGGCGCGGACGCTGACCCTCATCGCCAAGGTCATCCAGAACTTGGCCAACTTCACCAAGTGAGGGCGGCGGCGGCGGCGGCGGCGGCGGCGGCGGCGGTGGGAGGGACCGGGGGGGGGGATGGGTGTGGACTGATGGATGGATGATAACAGTCGATGATAATGATGATGATGATGGTGGATGGTGGGTCAGGATGGATCACAGATGATGATGGAAGGTGGATGATGATGGGTGATAACAGTCGATGATAATGATGATGATGATGATGGTGGATGGTGGGTCAGGATGGATCACAGATGATGATGGAAGGCGGATGATGATGGGTGATAACAGTCGATGATAATGATGATGATGATGGTGGATGGTGGGTCAGGATGGATCACAGATGATGATGGAAGGCGGATGATGATGGATGCATGATGGATGGATGGTGACAATGGATGATGATGACGATGATGACAATGGATGACGGATAACCATGGATGACAGACAATGATGGGTGAAGGATGATGATGGATGATAACAGTGGTTCATGATGATGATGGATGATGGATGGTGGGTCATGATGGATGATAGATGATGATGATGGATGATGATGGATGATAACAATGGTTGATGATGATGATGGATGATGGATGATGGGTCATGATAGATGATGCTGGGTGACAGATGACAGATGATGATGGATGGATGATGGATGATGACAGTGGATGATGATGGATGATAGATGATGATGGATGATGATGGGGGATAACAGTGGTTGATGATGATGATGGATGATGCCAATGGATGATGGATGGATGGTGGATGACGACGGATGATGGGTGACAGGTGATGATGGATGCATGATGGTGACAATGGATGATGATGGCTGATAGATGACGATGGATGAGTGACTATGATGGGTGATAACCATGGTTGATGACGATGATGGATGACGGATGATGATGGATGGTGGCTGATGATGGATGAGAGATGATGATGACGGACGGTGGATGATGACAATGGATGATGATGGATGGATGGATGGATGGTGGATGATGATGGTGATAACAGTTGTTGTTGATGATGATGATGATGGATGGTGGGTCATGATGGATCACAGATGATGATGGAAGGTGGATGATGATGGATGATGGATGACGATGGATGATGGATGACAGGTGATGATGGATGATGGGTCATGATGGATGACAGATGATGATGGATGGATGGATGGATGGATGGTGATGATGGATGATGGGTCGTGATGCATGATGGATGGATGATGGATGATGATGGATGATAACAGTGGTTGATGATAATGATGGATGACAGGTGATGATGGATGACAGGTGATGATGGATGGATGATGGATGATGACAATTGATGGTGATGACGATGATGATGATGGAAGGTGGATGATGACGGATGATGGATGACGATGGATGATGGATGACAGATGATGATGGATGGATGGATGGATGATGGATGATGGATGATGATGGGGGATAACAGTGGTTGATGATGATGATGGATGACAGGTGATGATGGATGGATGATGGATGATGACAATTGATGATGACGATGATGATGATGGAAGGTGGATGATGACGGATGATGGATGACAATGGATGATGGATGACAGATGATGATGGATGGATGGATGGATGATGGATGGTGGATGATAGATGACGATGGATGATGGATGATGATGGGTGATAATAGTGGTTGATGATGATGATGGATGACAGGTGATGATGGATGGATGATGGATGATGACAATTGATGATGATGACGATGATGACAATGGATGACGGATAACCATGCATGACAGATGATGATGGATGAAAGATGATGATGGATGACGATGATGGATGATGTATGATGGATGACAAATGACACTGGATGATGATGATGATGATGATGATGATGATGATGATGATGATGGATGGTGATGGATTGATGGAGGATGATGATGGTTGATGATGGATGATGATGGATGATGGAGAACCCCCCTCACCTCCCACCCCACCCCTCACACTGGGGACACCCCTCACCTGCCGGGGCTCACCTGCTGGCCCTGCCCCCACCTGCTGGGGGTGTCCTCGCCCACCTGCCGGCCCCACCCTCACCTGTTGGGTCACCCAGCTCACCTGCCAGCCCCGCCCTCACCTGTTGTGTGTCCCCGCCCACCTTCCAGCCCCACCCTCACCTGTTGGGTGTCCTCGCCCACCTGCCAGCCCAGCCCTCACCTGTTGGGTGTCCCCGCCCACCTGCCAGCCCCGCCCTCACCTGTTGGGTGTCCCCGCCCACCTGCCAGCCCCGCCCTCACCTGTTGCATGTCCCCGCCCACCTGCCAGCCCCACCCTCACCTGTTGGGTGTCCCTGCCCACCTGCCAGCCCCGCCCTCACCTGTTGCATGTCCCCGCCCACCTGGTGGCCCTGGCCTCACCTGTGCTCACCTGTGCAGGTTCGGGAGCAAGGAGGAGTACATGGCGTTCATGAACGAGTTCCTGGAGCTGGAGTGGGCCAGCATGCAGCAGTTCCTGTACGAGATCTCCAACCTGGACACGCTCACCAACAGCACCAGCTTCGAGGGCTACATCGACCTGGGCCGCGAGCTGTCCACGCTGCACGCGCTGCTCTGGGAGGTCATGAGCCAGCTCAGCAAGGTAACGCACCTGGGGCGCACCTGGGGAGCCCGCCACGGCCTCACCTGTGCAGCTACAGCCTCACCTGGGGGACACCTGGGGGGTGGTGATGGGGAGGGACATCCTGCCTGGGCTGCTCTGGGAGGTCATGAGCCAGCTCAGGAAGGTAACACACCTGTGAGCCCCTCACCTGTGCAGTGAGAACCTCACCTGTGTGGGCACAGCCTCACCTGTGCAGCCACGGCCTCACCTGGGGGACACCTGGGGCGTGGTGATGGGGAGGGACGTCCTGCCTGGGCTGCTCTGGGAGGTCATGAGCCAGCTCAGCAAGGTAACGCACCTGGGGCACACCTGGGGAGCCCGCCACGGCCTCATCTGTGCGGTGAGAACCTCACCTGTGCAGCCACAGCCTCACCTGGGGATGGCCATGGGCAGGTGACCCCTCCCCAGCCTCCGCAGGTGTCATCCCCCCACCCCCATGGGTCCCTCCAGGTGAGGTCCCAGGGGTCCCAGCTGCCCAGGTGAGCTCCCCAGGTGTGCCCAGGTGTGCCCAGGTGTGCTGAGTGCCCCCCGCAGGAGGTGCTGCTGAAGCTGGGTCCCATTGCAGGCATTGGGGCTGCTCTAGTTGGGGTTCCAGGCACTGCTCAGGTGTGCCCAGGCACACTTAGGTGTTCCCAGGCACGCTCAGGTGTGCCCAGGTGTGCCCAGGTGCTCTCACCTGTGCCCCCGCAGGAGGCGCTGCTGAAGCTGGGCCCCATTGCAGTCATTGGGGCATCCCCTAGACAAGGTCCCAGGCACACTCAGGTGCTCTCAGGTGTGCTCAGGTGTGCCCAGGTGCACTCAGGTGCGCCCAGGTGCTCTCACCTGTCCCCCCCGCAGGAGGCGCTGCTGAAGCTGGGTCCCATTGCAGTCATTGGGGTTTCCCTGGATGAGGTTCCAGGTGTGCCCAGGCACACTCAGGTGCTCTCAGGTGTGCCCAGGTGCTCTCACCTGTCCCCCCGCAGGAGGCGCTGCTGAAGCTGGGTCCCCTGCCCCGCTTGCTGACCGACATCAGCGTGGCGCTGCGGAACCCTCACCTGCAGCGCCAGCCCAGCCAGGGCGAGCGGCTGCCGCCCAAGGGGCTGGTGCTGCGCGGGCCCTCGGCCGACCTGCAGCCCTACCTGGTGCGCGACCTCAACAGGTGAGCGCACCCGCCCGGCCCCGCCCTCCCCCGGCTCTGCCTGTGGGGCTGAGGTGGCACCTGGCTCACCTGGGCTGGCCCCACCCACCTGTCACCCCCCCTTGTGTGATCAAGGTGACCCCTCCATCTCACCTGGCCTCACCTGGGCTGGCCCCACCCACCTGTGACCCCCCTGTCCTGTCCCGTTGTGTGGCCCAAGGTGTCCCATTTCACCTGGCCGCACCTGGTGGCCCTCGCTCTCACCTGGGGTGACTCCACCCACCTGTGATGACCCCTCCCCCCCATGTCCCCATGTTGACCCCAAATACCTGCGGGACCTTCACATCCCACCTGTGACCCTAATGTCACCTGTTGCTGCCAGGTCTCACCTGGACAGGTCTCACCTGTCCCCCCTGTGTCCCCTGGTGCCCTCACCTGTCCCAGGGTCCCTTGGTCTCACCTGGAGGTGTCACCTGTCCCTCCTTGTGTCCCCCTGGGTGTGGTGCTCCCACCTGTCCCTGGTGTCCCCAGATCTCACCTGAGGGTCTCACCTGTCCCCTCCATGTTCCCTTGGGGTCCCTGGGTCTCACCTGGGGGTGTCACCTGTCCTGCTCTGGTGTCCCCCCATGTCCCCACCTGTCCCAGGTGTCCCCGGGTCTCACCTGGGGGTCTCACCTGTCCCTCACCTGTCCCACAGCTCCGTGGATCTCCAGTCCTACATGGTCCGGGGGCTCAACAGGTGAGGGGTGGGGCCTGGGAATTTGGGAATTGGGCGGTTTGGGATTTGGGGTTTGGGGTTTGGGGATTGGGAATTGGGATTTGGGGTTTGGGAATTTGGGGGGTTTGGGATTTGGGATGTGGGATTTGGGGTTTTTGGGTTTTGGGGAATTTGGGGTTTGGGGGTTTGGGGAATTTGGGGTTTGGGGGGTTTGGGGATTGGGATTTGGGGTTAGGGAATTGGGGTTTGGGATTTGGGAATTGGGTTTGGGATTTTGGGATTTGGGGTTTCAGGATTTGGGGTTTGGGGTTTGGGCATTGAGATCAGGATGGGGATGGTGATTGGAATTAGGGTGGGGATGAAACTGGGATCAGGAACAGGTGTGGGGACAGGAACATTTGGGATGGGATGGGATGGGAATGTTGGGATGGGATGGGAACATTTGGGATGGGATGGGAACATTTGGGACAGGGATGGGAACGTTTGGGATGGGAATGTTTGGGATGGAAACGTTCGGGATGGGAACGTTTGGGACGGGGATGGGAACATTTGGGATGGGAATGTTTGGGATGGGATGGGAATGTTTGGGATGGGAATGTTCAGGCTGGGGATGGGACAGGCGGGGATGGGACGGGCCTGGGACAGCAGTGGGACAATGATCCCAGAGATGGATTTGGGGCTGTGTCCAACCGCCCCCACCCCGGGTGTGTTTCCCGTCCCGTACCCCCCATCCTCCATCCCCTGCCCCCAATCCCGTGTCCCCTCCATCCCTCACCATCTCCACATCCCACATCCCCATATCCCATATCCCCATATCCCATATCCCCTCCCCATATCCCCATATCCCATCCCCATATCCCATATCCCCATATGCCATATCCCATATCCCCATCCCATCTCCCCATATGCCATGTCCCATATCCCATATCCCATCCTATATCCCATCGCATCTCCCCATCCCATATCCCATATCCCACATCCCCATATCCCATATCCCATATCCCATATCCCATCCCATATCCCCATCCCATATCCCCATCCCATATCCCCATCCCATATCCCATATCCCATCCTATATCCCATATCTCCATATCCCATCCCATATCCCATCTCCCCATATCCCATATCCCATATCCCATCTCCCCATATCCCGTATCCCCATCCCATATCCCCATCCCATATCCCAATCACATATCCCCTTATCCCATATCCCATATCCCATCCTATATCCCATATCCCATCCCATATCCCATATCCCCATATCCCATATCCTACCCCACATCCCCATACCCCCCATCCCACCCCACATCCCCAAATCCCATATCCTACCCCCCACCCCCGTACCCCACATCCCACCCCACACCCCGCTCCCCACCCGTGTACCTCATCCCTGTACCCTCATATCCCCATACCCCCCATCCGGCCCCACATCCCATCCCACATTCCCATACTCCACATCCCTGTACCCCACACTCCACCCTATATCCCCATACCCCCTATCCCCCCCCCACATCCCCCCCTATATCCCCATACCCCATACCCGACATCCTGGCCCCCATCCCCATACCCCCATCGCACCCCACATCCCATCCCACATCCCACTCCCCATCCCTTTACCCCATATCCCCATACCCCATACCCCCCATCTGGCCCTACACCCCGCCCCATATCCCTGTACCCCAAATCCCACCCCACATCCCCGTACCTCATATCCCTGTACCCCACGTCCCCGTACCCCACATCCCCATATCCCCTATCCCGCCCCCCATCCCCTTACCCCCCATCCCACCCCACATCCCCCCAATATCCTCATATCCCATACCCACATCCCACCCCATATCCCCGTACTCCCCATCCCTCCCCACATCCCCCCAATATCCCCATATCCCATACCCACATCCCTCCCCACATCCCCTTACCCCCCATCCCATCCCATACCCCACATCCCCCAATATCCCCACATCCCATACCCCACATCCCTCCCCATATCCCCACATCCCATACCCCACATCCCTCCCCATATCCCCTCATCCCCGTTCCCCCGTCCGTCCGTCCGTCCGTCCGTCCGTCGCGCAGCTCCATGGACGTGCCGCGCCTGCCGTCGCCGCCGCAGGAGAAGGGTCCTCCGGAGGTGCTGGTGCTGAGCCGCCCGCCGCTCGCCCGCTCCTCGCCCGCCTACTGCACCAGCAGCTCGGACCTCACCGAGCCCGAGGGCGGCCGCGGCGGCGCGCTGGGCGTGGGCAAGAGCGTCTCCATGCTGGACCTGCAGGACGGACGCGTGGACAGCATCCCCAGCCTGCCGGCCGAGCTGCTGGCCGGGGGCGCGGCGCCGGGGGGCGCGGGCCAAGGGGGGCTGCGGCCCGGGCGGCTCTCGCAGGGCAGCGCCTCCAGCCTGGCCCCGCCGCGCCTGGGCGTGCCCGAGCCCGGCGGGCCGCAGCTGCGGGTGCCGCTCTCCTTCCAGAACCCGCTCTTCCACCTGGCCGCCGACGGGCCCCTGCGCGGCCCCGACGGGCCCGGAGGAGGAGGAGGAGGAGGAGGGGGCGGCGGCGGGAGGGGCGAGGGGGGCGGCCCACCGGACGGGGGACACTACGTGGGGGGAGTCGCCCCGCCGCCGCTGCACGGCTACAGCAAGAGCGAGGAGCTGGCGACCCCTCCCCAAAAACACATCACGCACAGCCACAGCTACAGCGACGAGTTCGGGCGGCCCGGAGGAGACTTCGGGCGCAGGCAGCTGTCGCTCCAGGACACGCTGGCGCCCCCCCAGATCACCATCGGGGCCCCCCCGCCGCCCACCCCGCGGGGGTCGCGGGCGGGAAAAGGGGGCGGGGGCCCGCAGGCGCTGGGGGTGCCCCAAAAGCCGCGCCCGGCCAGCGGGAACCTGCTGGCATCGCCCGAGCCCGCCTACGGCCCGGCCCGGTCCCGCCAGCCCTCGCTGGCCAAGGAGGCCTCGGTGGCCGGCATGAAACCGCCCGTCACCAAACAGGTGAGGGGACAGCACCGGGGACAGAGGCGGGGACAGCGAGGGGACAGCACCGGGGACAGGGGGGACAGCACCGGGGACAGAGGGGACAGCGGGGACAGCGGGAGGGAGGGGGCAGAGGGGAGAGAGGGGACAGCAGTAGGGACGGGGGGACAGACGGGACATGGGGGGGACATGGGGGGACACTGGGGACATGAGGACATTGTGGGTGTGGGGGACTTTGGGGACACTGGGGACATTGGGAAAGTGAGGGGATGTGTGGGATTTGGGGGGATGCGCAGGGTGTTGCGAGGTGTGAGGACATGGGGACACCGGGGACATGGGGGGCATTGGAGGGTGTGGGGGACATGGGGGACATGCGGGACATTGGGGGGTGTGGGGAGATATGGGGACACTGGGGACACTCGGGGGACACTAGGGGACTTGGGGGGATATGAGGACATTGGGGGGTGTGAGGGACTTGGACACTGGGGACACTGAGGGATGTGTGGGATATGGGGACACTGGGGGACACATGGGGACATCAGGGACATGGGGGGATATTGGGGGCTCGGGGATGTGTGGGGGACAGAGGGGACATTGGGGGACACGGGGACATTGGCATGTGGGACATGGGGACATGCTGGGGACAGGATGGTGAAGGGGGAACCGAACTCATCTTTGTGTCCCCCTGTGTCCCCCCATGTCCCCCTGCTGTCCCCATGTCCCCTTATATCTGTCAATATCCCATGTCCCCCTGCTGTCCCTGCTGTCCCACTGTGTCCCCATGTCCCCATGTCCCCACATCCCCAATGTCCCCATGTCCCTGTATCTCCACACACCCAATACCCTCGTGTCCCTGGTGTCCCCATCTCTCACAATGTCCCCATGTCCCTGCCTTGCTGTGTCCCTCTGTGTCCCTGTGTCCCATCACATCCCAATTGTCCCTTTTCCCCCATGTTCCTTTTCCCCTGATGTCCTTGCGCTGTCCCTGTGTCCTGGTGTCCCCTCACTGTCCCCACACTGTCCCCGTGTCCCCACACTGTCCCCTCACTGTCCCTGTATCCCCACTGTCCTGGTGTCCCCTCACTGTCCCTGTGTCCCCATATTCCCTCATTGTCCCCATGTCCCCTCACTGTCTCCATGCTGTCCCCTCACTGTCCCCGTGTCCCTGGGCTGTCCCTGTGTCTCCAATGTCACTGTGTCCCCTCCCTGTCCCCGCTGTCCCCATGTCCCCACACCGTCCCCATGTCCCCGGGCTGTCCCTGCTGTCCCTGCTGTCCCCATGTCCCCACACTGTCCCCATGTCCCCATGTCCCTGGACTGTCCCCATGTCTCCTCTGTGTCCCTGCTGTCCCCACACTGTCCCCATGTCCCCTCCCTGTCCCCATGTCCCTGGGCTGTGCCCGGGCTGTCCCCATGTCCCCACTGTCCCCACACTGTCCCCATGTCCCCACGTCCCCTCCCTGTCCCTATGTCCCCACTGTCCCCGCTGTCCCCATGTCCCCTCCATGTTCCCATGTCCCCGGGCTGTCCCCACACTGTCCCCATGTCCCCTCCATGTTCCCATGTCCCCGGGCTGTCCCCATGTCCCCGCTGTCCCCTCACTGTCCCCGTGTCCCCATGTCCCTGGGCTGTCCCTGGGCTGTCCCCATGTCCCTGGGCTGTCCCCTCCGTGTCCCCTCCCTGTCCCCGTGTCCCCGCAGGCGTCGCAGACGCCGTCCACGCTGAACCCGGTGCTGCCGGCGTCGGAGCGCACGGTGGCCTGGGTGTCCAACATGCCGCACCTGTCGGCCGACATCGAGAGCGCGCACATCGAGCGCGAGGAGTACAAGCTCAAGGAGTACTCCAAGTCCATGGACGAGAGCCGGCTGGACCGGGTAGGGACTCAGGTGTGAGCGTGCAGGTGTGAGCGACACAGGTGTGACTGGGACAGGTGTGACTGGGACAGGTGTGCCCAGGTGTGCTCAGGTGTGAGGGGTACAAGCTCAAGGAGTGCTCCAAGTCCATGGACGAGAGCCAGCTGGACCGGGTAGGGACTCATGGGTGAGTGTGCATGTGTGACTGGCACAGGTGTGTGAGTGACACAGGTGTGCCCAGGTGTGTGAGTAACCAGGTGTGCCCAGGTGTGAGGGGTACAAGCTCTAGGAGTGCTCCAAGTCCATGGACGAGAGCCGGCTGGATCGGGTAGGGACTCAGGTGTGACTGGGACAGGTGTGCTCAGGTGTGCTCAGGTGTGTGACTGACACAGGTGTGTGAGTGACACAGGTGTGCTAAGGTGTGAGTGACACAGGTATGCTCAGGCATACCCACGTGTGTGACTGACACAGGTGTGCTCAGGTGTGCTCAGGTGTAAGTGACACAGATATGTGAGGGATCCAGGTGTGCTCAGGTGTGAGTGCTACAGGTGTGCTCAGGTCTACCCAGGTGTGTGACTGACACAGGTGTGCTCAGGTGTGCTCAGGTGTAAGTGACACAGATGTGTAAGGGATCCAGGTGTGCTCAGGTGTGAGTGACACAGGTGTGCTCAGGTCTACCCAGGTGTGAGTGACAAAGGTTTGCTTAGGTGTGAGGGGTACAGGTGTGCTCAGGTGTGAAGGGATCTGGTGGATGATGCTGGTGGAGCTCAGGTGTGCAGGGATCCAGGTGTGCAGGGATTCAGGTGTGCAGGGATTCAGATGTGCAGATGTTCAGGTGTGCAGGGATGCAGGTGTGCAAGGATTCAGGTATGCTGGGATTCAGATGTGCAGATGTTCAGGTGTGCAGGGATCCAGGTGTGCAAGGATTCAGGTGTGCAGGGATGCAGGTGTGCAGATATTCCGGTATCCAGGTGTGCCCAGGTGTGCCCAGGTGTGCCCAGGTGTGCAGGGATCCAGGGGATGGTCCTGGTGGAGCTCAGGTGTGCAGGGATCCAGGTGTGCCCAGGTGTGCAGGCTGCAGGAGATGACCCCATGCACCTCAGGTGATGATGCTGGTGGATCTCAGGTGTCCCCAGGTGTCCCCAGGTGTGCCCAGGTGTGGCCTGTGGCAGGTGGAGGAATACAAGGAGGACATCCAGGTGTGTCAGGTGTCCCCAGGTGTATCAGGTGTATCAGGCACACCATAGGTGTGCCCATAGCTGGGTGTAGGGGTTCCCAGGTGTGCCAGGTGTGCCCATAGCAGGGTTGCAGCTGTGCCCAGGTGTGCCAGGTCTGCCCGTAGCAGGGCTGTAGCTGTGCCCAGGTGTGCCAGGTGTGCCCATAGCGGGGCGTAGGGGGTTCCCAGGTGCACCCAGGTGTGCCAGGGCCCTGCAGTGTCCCTTTGGCAGGTGAAGGAGTATGAGGAGGAGATCCACTCGCTGAAGGAGCGGCTGCACAGGGACAGGGGTGGTGTACCCAGGTGTGCCCGTAGCTGTGCCCAGGTGTGCCAGGTGTGCCCATAGCAGGGCTGTAGCTGTGCCCAGGTGTGCCAGGTGTGCCCATAGCTGTGCTCAGGTGTGCCAGGTGTGCCCATAGCAGGGCTGTAGCTGTGCCCAGGTGTCCCAGGTGTGCCCGTAGCAGGGCTGTAGCTGTGCCCAGGTGTCCCAGGTGTGCCCGTAGCAGGGCTGTAGCTGTGCCCAGGTGTGCCAGTAGCAGGGTTGCAGCTGTGCCCAGGTGTGACAGGTGTGCCCATAGCTGGGTGTAGGGAGTTCCCTGGTGTGACAGGTGTCCCAGGTGTGCCCGTAGCAGGGCTGTAGCTGTGCCCAGGTGTGCCAGGTGTGCCCGTAGCAGGGCTGTAGCTGTGCCCAGGTGTGCCAGGTGTGCTCGTAGCTGTGCCCAGGTGTGCCAGGTGTGCCCATAGCAGGGCTGTAGCTGTGCCCAGGTGCGCCCAGGTGTGCCCATAGCTGTGCTCAGGTGTGCCAGGTGTGCCCGTAGCAGGGCTGTAGCTGTGCCCAGGTGTCCCAGGTGTGCCCGTAGCAGGGCTGTAGCTGTGCCCAGGTGTCCCAGGTGTGCCCGTAGCAGGGCTGTAGCTGTGCCCAGGTGTGCCAGTAGCAGGGTTGCAGCTGTGCCCAGGTGTGACAGGTGTGCCCATAGCTGGGTGTAGGGAGTTCCCTGGTGTGACAGGTGTCCCAGGTGTGCCCGTAGCAGGGCTGTAGCTGTGCCCAGGTGTGCCAGGTGTGCCCGTAGCAGGGCTGTAGCTGTGCCCAGGTGTGCCAGGTGTGCTCGTAGCTGTGCCCAGGTGTGCCAGGTGTGCCCATAGCAGGGCTGTAGCTGTGCCCAGGTGCGCCCAGGTGTGCCAGGGCCCTGCAGTGTCCCTTTGGCAGGTGAAGGAGTACGAGGAGGAGATCCACTCGCTGAAGGAGCGGCTGCACATGTCCAACCGCAAGCTGGAGGAGTACGAGCGGCGCCTGGTGACGCAGGAGGAGCAGACGAGCCGCATCCTCCTGCAGTACCAGCAGCGCCTGGAGCTCAGCGAGAAACGGCTCCGGCAGCAGCAGCAGGAGAAGGACTCGCAGATCAAGAGCATCATCGGCAGGTGAGGGACACACGGGGACAGCGGGGACATCGAGGGGACATGGGGACACACAGGGACATGGGGACAGTGGGGCACACAGGGACATGGGGACTCGCATACCAAGAGCATCATTGGCAGGTGAGGGACACACGGGGACAGCAGGGACAGCCTGGGGACACACGGGGATATTGGGGTACAGGGACACACACAGAGACATGGGGACACACAAGGACACAGGGACTCGCAGATCAAGAGCATCATCGGCAGGTGAGGGACACACGGGGACAGCGGAGACAGCCTGGGGACACGGGGACATCGAGGGGACATGGGGACAGTGGGGCACACAGGGATACAGGGACAGTGGGACACACAAGGACACGGGGACTCGCAGATCAAGAGCATCATCGGCAGGTGAGGGACACATGGGGATAGCGGGGACAGCCTGGGGACACGGGGACATCGAGGGGACATGGGGACACACAGGGATATGGGGACACACAAGGACACAGGGACTCACAGATCAAGAGCATCATTGGCAGGTGAGGGACACACAGGGACAGTGGGGACAGCCTGGGGACACGGGGACATCGAGGGGACATGGGGACACACAGGGAAGACAGGGACATGGGGACACACAGGGACAGTGGGGCACACAGGGACACGGGGACTCGCAGACCAAGAGCATCATCAGCAGGTGAGGGACACACGGGGACAGACAGGGACAGACAGGGACATTGGGGTACACAGGGATATGGGGTTATAGGGACACAAACAGGGTCACGGGGACATGGGGACACACAGGGACAGCAGGGATAGCCTGGGGGCACTAGGGACATGGGGACACACAGGGACACACAAGGACATGGGGAGTCACAGATCAAGAGCATCATTGGCAGGTGAGGGACACAAAGGGACAGCGGGGACAGCCTGGGGACACGGGGACAGACAAGGATTTATGGGTACAGGGACACACAGGGGCACACAGGGACACTGGGGACAGACAGGGACACTGGGGACATGGGGACACCCAGAGATATGGGGGTACAGGGACACCCAGAGACACGGGGACAGATGGGGACACTGGGGACAGACAGGGATATGGGGACATGGGGACACAGGGACACGCAGGGATGTGGGGACAGCCAGGGGGCACTGGGGACACACAGGGACATTGAGGGGGACACAGGGACATTGGGGACACGCAGAGAGACGTGGGTGACATTGGGGACACAGGGGACAGAGGGACACAGGGGACACAGGGATATGGGAGTGACACAGAGGTGGCATGGGGACACCAAGGGACACGGTGTGGCCCACGTGTGTACCCATGATTGTCCCCAAGGGTGTCCCTGGCATGTCCCCAGGTGTCCCTCGGGTGTCCCCCAGGTGTCCCCAGGATGTCCCCGGGTGCCCCTGGGCTGTATCAGAAGTGTCCCCATGGCTCTGGGTGTCCCCCAGGTGTCCCCAGAGTTGTCCCCATGGCTCTGGGTGTCCCAAGGTGTTCCTGGGCTGTCCCTGGGATTGTCCCCATGTCCCTGGGGCTGTCCCCAGGGTGTCCCCATGCCCCTGGGCTGTCCCTGTGAGTGTCCCCATGTCCCTAGGGATGTCCCTGTGATCCCAGGGCTGTCCCTGAGCTGTCCCCATGTCCCTGGCTGTGTCCCCATGTCCCTGGGCATGTCCCCATGTCCCTGGGTGTGTCCCCCTGTCCCTGGCTGTGTCCCCATGTCCCTGGGCTTACCCTGGGCATGTCCCCATGTCCCTGGATGTGTCCCCAGCAGTGTCCCCATGTCCCTGGGCTGTCCCCAAGGGCCCAGGGGGTGTCCCTGGGTGTGTCCCCATGATCCCTGAGGTTGTCCCCATGTCCCTGGCCTGTCCCTGGGCTGTCCCCAAAGGCCCTGGGTGTGTCCCCAGGTGTGTCCCCCTGTCCCCAGGTGTGTCCCCATGTCCCTGGCCTGTCCCTGGGGGGTGTCCCCGGGGGGTGTCCCTGGCCTGTCCCTGGGCTGTCCCCATGTCCCTGGGGGGTGTCCCTGGCTGTGTCCCCCTGTCCCTGGCCTGTCCCTGGGCTGTCCCCATGTCCCTGGGGTGTGTCCCTGGCTGTGTCCCCCTGTCCCTGGGCTGTCCCCATGTCCCCGGGGTGTGTCCCTGGCTGTGTCCCCCTGTCCCTGGGCTGTCCCCATGTCCCCGGGGGGTGTCCCTGGGCCTGGCCGGGGATGTCCCCATGTCCCCGGGGGGTGTCCCTGGCTGTGTCCCCCTGTCCCTGGGCTGTCCCCATGTCCCCGGGGGGTGTCCCTGGCTGTGTCCCCCTGTCCCTGGGCTGTCCCCATGTCCCCGGGGGGTGTCCCTGGGCCTGGCCGGGGATGTCCCCATGTCCCCGGGGGGTGTCCCTGGCTGTGTCCCCCTGTCCCTGGGCTGTCCCCATGTCCCCGGGGGGTGTCCCTGGCTGTGTCCCCCTGTCCCTGGGCTGTCCCCATGTCCCCGGGGGGTGTCCCTGGCTGTGTCCCCCTGTCCCTGGGCTGTCCCCATGTCCCCGGGGGGTGTCCCTGGGCCTGGCCGGGGATGTCCCCGGGGGGGTGGCAGCATGACCCCGGTGAAGCCTGGCCCCGCAGGCTGATGCTGGTGGAGCAGGAGCTGCGCAGGGATCACTTGGGCGCCCACGACCCATCCGAGGGCCGGCGGCGGCTGCTCGACGCTCAGGTGGAAATTACAATGTCATTGCTCTGCTCCGTGTGACATCGGCCATCCCACGCCGCGCTGGGGGCGGGATGGGGGTCCCTGGGGGGGCTGGGGGTCCCTGGGGGGTGTTTGGGTATTTTGGGGGGGGTTATTGGGGTCTATGGGGGGATATTTGGGTATGTTAGGGGGGTTATGGGTGTCCCTGGGGGGGTATTTGGGTATTTTGGGGGGGGTCATTGGGGAGGTATTTGCATATTTGGGGGGGTTATGGATGTCCCTGGGGGATATTTGGGTATTTTGGGGGTGGTTATTGGGGGTCTATGGGGGGGTATTTGGGTATTTTGGGGGGTTATTGGGGGTCTATGGGGGGGTATTTGGATATTTTGGGGGGTTATGGATGTCCCTGGGGGATATTTGGGTATTTTGGGGGGGGTTAATTGGGGTCTATGGGGGGGTATTTGGGTATTCTGGGGGGGTTCTGGGTGTCCCTGGGGGATATTTGGGTATTTTGGGGGTGGTTATTGGGGAGGTATTTGCATATTTGGGGGGGTTATGGATGTCCCAGGGGGGTATTTGGGTATTTTGGGGGGGTTATTGGGGGTCTATGGCGGATATTTGGGTATTTTGGGGGGGTTATTGGGGGTCTATGGGGGGTATTTGGGTATTTTGGGGGGTTATGGGTGTCCCAGGGGGGATATTTGGGTATTTTGGGGGTGGTTATTGGGGGGGGTATTTGCATATTTGGGGGGTTATGGGTGTCCCAGGGGGGTTTTTGAGTATTTTGGGGCAGTTATTGGGGGTATATGGGGGTATTTGGATATTTTTGGGGGTTATGGGTGTCCCTGGGGGATATTTGGGTATTTTGGGGGGGGGTTATTGGGGGTCTATGGGGGGGTATTTGGATATTTTGGGGGGTTATTGGCGTCCCTGGGGGGGTATTTGGGTATTTTGGGGGGTTCTGGGTGTCCCAGGGGGGTTTTTGGGTATTTTGGGGCGGTTATTGGGGGTCTATGGGGGTATTTGGGCATTTTTGGGGGGTTCATGGGTGTCCCTCGGCCTTTTTGGGGGGTTGTTTGGGGTGTGGGGTTTTTTTATGATGGGTGTTTGGGGATTTTGGGGTGTTATTTGTGGTTTCTGGGGATATTTGGGGGGGGTTATTGGGGGTATTTGTGGATTTTGGGGGGGGGTTCTGGGTGTCCCTAGGGGGGTTTGGGGGGTCTGTGGGGGTTTTGGGGGGTTATTTGTCATCTATGGGGGGTGCTCGGGGATTTTGGGGTGTTATTTGGGGTCTCTGGGAGTGTTTGGGGGGTGTTGGGTGTCCCATGGGGGGCTTGGGGGGGTCTGGGGGGTTTTGGGGGGGTTATTGGGGGTTATTGGGGCCTCTGGGTGTCCCCGGGGGGTTTTGGGGGGATAATTTGGGGTCTGTGGGGATTTTGGGGGTTATCTGGGGAATTTGGGGGGGTCCCTGGGTGTCCCCGGGGGGATTTTTGGGGTTATTTGGGGATTTTTGGGGGTCCCTGGGTGTCCCCGAGGGGATTTTTGGGGTTATTTGGAGATTTTGGGGGATTTTTGGGGGTATCTGGGTCCCTTTGACAGGGGTTTGGGGACCCCCGGGGGGGGCTCCTGTCACCTCTGGGGGTCCTGAGGGGACAAGGCCACCCCTGGGGGGGACGTGGTGGCACTTGGGAGGGTGCAGGGGGACAGGGCCACCCCCAGAGGGGACAATGGGACCCCTGGAGAGGGGACAGAGCCACCCCCAAGTGGGGACAGGGCCACCACCAGGGGGACAACAGGACCCCCAGAGGGGACAAAGTGCCCCCCAAGAGGGGACCTGAGGGGGACAGGGCCACCCCCAGTGAGGACAGGGCCACCCCTGGGGGAACAAAGCGACCCCCCAGAAGGACGGGGCCACCCCCCAGTGGGGACAAGGCCACCCCAGAGGGGACAAAGTGACCCCTGGAAGGGACAGGGCCACTCCTGGAGGGACAGGGCCACCCCCGGTTGGGACAAGGCCACCCCTGGGGGGACAAAGTGACCCCCAGAGGGGACAGGGCCACTCCTGGGGGGACAGTGGCCCCCACAGGACACAGGGCCACCCCCAGGGTGACACCAGAGGGACATTTCCAGGTGGAGGTGACACCGCCCCACCCCCCACGCCAGGGACAGCGCCACCCCCGTGTCCCCAAGGCCACCCGGGTGTCCCCCCCCAGCGACGGAGCCGTTCCTGTGCCCCCTCCTTGGGTCGGAGCCACCTCAGGGGCCACCTAAGGGACACCTCAGGGTCACCTCAGGGCCACTCTGGGGTCACCTCAGGGGCCACTTTGGGGCCACCTCAGGGGCCACCTCAAGGCCATCCTGGGGGTCACCTTGGGGCCACTTCGGGGTCACCTCAGGGGCCATCTCAAGGCCACTTCAAGGCCACCTTGGGGTCACCCCAGGACTACCCCAGGGGCCACCTCAGGGGCCACCTTGGGGGCCACTTTGGGGCCACCTCAAGGCCACCTCAGGGGCCACTTTGGGGCCACCTCAAGGCCACCTCAGGGGCCACCTTGGGGCCACTTCGGGGCCACCTCAGGGGCCACTTTGGGGTCACCTTGCGACCACTTTGGGGCCACCTCAGGGGCCACTTCAAGGCCATCCCGGGGTCATCTCAGAGCCACCCCAGGGTCACCGTGGGGCCACCCCGGGGCCACTTCAAGGCCACCCTGGGGCCACCTCAGGGCCCACCTCAGGCCCCACTTCAGGGCTACCCTGGAGTCACCTCAGGACCACCTCAGGGTCACCCCAGGGCCACCTCGGGGTCAGCCCGGGGCCAGCCCGGCCGGGCCGTGTCCCCGCGCGGCGCGGTGGCCGCGGTGGCCCTGATGTCCCCTCCCGTGTCTCTCTTGTCACAGCTGTCCGTCAGGTAGCGCGGCCCGGCCCCGCCAGTGGCACCGGACCCTCGGCCACCGGTGACACCCCAGGTGGGTCCTTGTCCCCTCCCTGTCACCCCCCGGGCCGCACAGGGGGACCCTTGGGGACACGGATCCCAGATGTCCCCAAGGCCCTCCTGTGTCCCTAAGGGACATTGGGGACCCTTGGGGACATGGATCTGGAATGTCCCCAAGCGCTCTGCTGGCCCCAAGGGACACTGGGGACACTTCACGGGTGTCCCCATGTCCTTCCCATGTCCCCATGTCCCTCCCATGTCCTTCAGGCACATTGGGGACCCTTGGGGACACAGATCCAGGTGTCCCCAAGGGACATTGGGGACCACTGGGGACACGGATCCAGGTGTCCCCATGTCCCTCCTGTGTCCCCATGTCCCTCATGGGCACTGGTGACTCCTTGGGGACACGGATCCAGGTGTCCCCAGGACCCTTTTTGTCCCCAAGGGACATTTGAGACCCTTGAGGACATGGATATGGAGTGTCCTCATGTCCCTCCTGTGTCCCTCCTGGGCACTGGGGACTCCTTGGGGACACGGATTCAGGTGTCCCCAAGACCCTTTTCTGTCCCCAAGGGACATTGGAGACACCTGGGGACATGGATCTGGAATGTCCCCATGTCCCTGAGGGACACTGGGGACTCCTTGGGGACACAGATCCAGGTGTCCCCATGTACCTCCCATGTCCCTCCCATGTCCCCAAGACATATTGGGGACCCTTGGGGACACGGATCCAGATGTCCCCAAGACCCTTTTCTGCCCCCAAAGGACATTGGGACCCCTTGGGGACACGGATCCAGCTGTCCCCAAGACGCTCCCTGTCCCTATGTCCCTCAAGGGCACTGGGGACACTTGGGGACACTTGGGGACATGGATCCAAGATGTCCCCAAGACCCTCCTGTGTCCCCATGTCCCTCAGGACCCCCTGGGGACACCACCCCCGGTGTCCCCGTGTCCCTCCTGTGTCCCCATGTCCCTTGGGGACATGGATTCAGGTGTCCCTTTGTCCCTCCTGCTGTCCCCATGTCCCTCCTGCTGTCCCCATGTCCCCGAGGGACATGGACCGAGGTGTCCCAATGTCCCTCCTGGTGTCCTCCTGTCCCTCCCGTGTCCCTCCCGTGTCACCCGGGGACACGGATCCAGGTGTCCCCTTGTCCCTTCTGTGTCCCCATGTCCTTTAGAGACATGGGGAACCCCTTGGGGACACTGTCCCAGGTGTCCCTTTGTCCCTCCTGATGTCCCCATGTCCTTCCTGGAGTCCCCATGTCCCTTAGGGACACTGGGGACCCTTTGGGGACACCGGGGACCCCTTGGGGACACTACCCCCGGTGTCCCCATGTCCCTCCAGGTGTCCCCATGTCCCTTAGGGACACTGGGGACCCTTTGGGGACACCACCCCAGGTGTCCCCATGTCCCTCCAGGTGTCCCCATGTCCCTTGTGGACACTGGGGACCCTTTGGGGACACCGGGGACCCCTTGGGGACACTACCCCCGGTGTCCCCATGTCCCTCCAGGTGTCCCCATGTCCCTTAGGGACACTGGGGACCCTTTGGGGACACCACCCCAGGTGTCCCCATGTCCCTCCAGGTGTCCCCATGTCCCTTGTGGACACTGGGGACCCTTTGGGGACACCGGGGACCCCTTGGGGACACTACCCCCGGTGTCCCCATGTCCCTCCAGGTGTCCCCATGTCCCTTAGGGACACTGGGGACCCTTTGGGGACACCACCCCAGGTGTCCCCATGTCCCTCCAGGTGTCCCCATGTCCCTTGTGGACACTGGGGACCCTTTGGGGACACTGGGACCCTTTGGGGACACCACCCCAGGTGTCCCCATGTCCCTCCAGGTGTCCCCATGTCCCTTGTGGACACTGGGGACCCTTAGGGACACTGGGGACCCTTTGGGGACACCACCCCAGGTGTCCCCATGTCCCTCCTGGTGTCCCCATGTCCCTTGTGGACACTGGGGACCCTTTGGGGACACTGGGGACCCTTTGGGGACACCACCCCAGGTGTCCCCATGTCCCTCCAGGTGTCCCCATGTCCCTTGTGGACACTGGGGACCCTTTGGGGACACCACCCCAGGTGTCCCCATGTCCCTCCAGGTGTCCCCATGTCCCTTGTGGACACTGGGGACCCTTTGGGGACACTGGGGACCCCTTGGGGACACCACCTCCGGTGTCCCCATGTCCCCTCAGGTGCCACCACCGGCCCTGTCCCCACCCCCTGGAGGTGCCACCATTGTCCCCATCGCCCCCAAGGGGGGGTGACCATGGTTTGGGGTGGGGTTGGGTTTGTCACCAAATGTCCCCCAGCGCTGGCGCCGCGTCACCGTCACCATCCTCGTGTCTTGTGTCTGTCCCCATCTCACCGGGGGGGAGGTGACACCCGTGTCCGTGTGCCATGTCCTGTCACCGGGGTGGGGACAATTCGGGGGGGGTGGGGACAGTTTGGGGGGGTTGGGGACAGTTTGGGGGGGCTGGGGACAGCTCAGGGGGGTTGGGGACAGTTTGGGGGGCTTGGGGACAACTGAGGCAGCACCAGGACAATTTTGGGGGTGGGGACAGTTTAGGGGAGGGTGGGGACAATTTTAAGGGGGGGGTGGGGACAATTGTGGGGGTGAATCTCCTCAGTTTTGGGAGGGGGTGGGGTCAAACCGAGGGTGTCCCGCCTTCATTTTTTGGGGTTAATTTTAGGGTGAAACTTTTAGGGTCGGGGTTAACTCCAGGGGGTCAGGGTTAACTTTAGGGTTAATTTTAGGGGGTCAGGGTTAATTTTACGTTAATTTTAGGAGATCAGGGTTAATTTTAGATCAGAGTTAATTTTAGGAGATCAGAGTTAATTTTAGGTTAATTTTAGGAGATCAGGGTTCACTTTAGGGTTAATTTTAAGGGGTCAGGGTTAACTTTACGGTTAATTTTAGGAGATCAGGGTTAATTTTAGGGTTAATTTTAGGAGATCAGGGTTAAATTTAGGTTAATTTTAGGGGGTCAGGATTAATTTTAGGAGTTCGGGGTTAACTTTAGGGTTCATTTTAGGGGGTCAGGATTAACTTTAGGGTTAATTTTAGGGGGTCAGGTTTAACTTTAGGGTTCATTTTAGGGGGGTCGGGTTTAATTTTAGGGGGCCAGGGTTAACTCTAGGGTTAATTTTAGGGGGTCAGGGTTAATTTTAGGGTTAATTTTAGGAGATCAGGGTTAAATTTAGGTTAATTTTAGGGGGTCAGGGTTAATTTTAGGGGTCGGGGTTAACTTTAGGGTTAATTTTAGGGGGTCAGGGTTAATTTTAGGGTTAATTTTAGGAGATCAGGGTTAAATTTAGGTTAATTTTAGGGGGTCAGGGTTAATTTTAGGGGTCGGGGTTAACTTTAGGGTTAATTTTAGGGGGTCAGGATTAACTTTAGGGTTAATTTTAGGAGATCAGGGTTAACTTTAGGGTTCATTTAGGTGGTCAGGGTTAACTTTAGGGTTAATTTTAGGAGATCAGGGTTAACTTTAGGGGGCCAGGGTTAACTTTAGGGTTAATTTTAGGAGATCAGGGTTAACTTTAGGGGGCCAGGGTTAACTTTAGGGTTAATTTTTGGAGATCAGGGTTAATTTTAGGAGATCAGGGTTAACTTTAGGGTTAATTTTAGGAGATCAGGGTTAATTTTAGGGGGCCAAGGTTAACTTTAGGGTTCATTTTAGGAGATCAGGGTTCATTTTAGGAGTTCGGGGTTAACTCCGGGGCGGGTCAGGGATGGTTTTGGGTGGATTCGCGTTGATTTGGGGCCGCCCCGAGGGCCCCGCGCCGGTGCCGCAGGTGAGTGAGCCCCGCCCGGGGGAGGGCGGGGGACGCTCGGGGACACTCGGGGGACACTCAGGGACACTCGGGGGACATTCAGGGACACTCGGGGGACACTGAGGGCGGCGCTGGCGGGGGCGGGGGGGTGAATGAGCCCCCTCGGTGCCTTGCAGGAGAGGCAGCTTTCCGCCGTGGGTGCAGCAGACCCGGGTGTGATTTGGGGGGCCGGGGGGGTCCCCGGGCGGCCCCCGCCTCCGCCCCCGCCACCCCCGATCACGGCCAACGGCTGCGAGCGGCGCGGCCCCGCTGCTGAGCACTGACCCCCGCCCCGGGGGTCGCCGGGACCCCCCCCCCCCTCAAAAAAACCGCACCCGCACCCCCCTTGAGTCCCCCCAAAACCCCCCCAGCCCTGGGGGGGAAAAAAAGGGGGAAAGGGGAGGGCGGGGGGGAGGGGGGAACACCCGGAGACCCCCGGGGTGAGGAGGAGGAGGAGGAGGAGGAGGAGGAGGAGGAGGAGGAGGAGGAGGAGGCGAGGGGGGCTCGCGTTTGGGGGGGGTCTCTCACGCGAGGAATTCGGGGGGGTCCGCACGAGGAATTTTTGAAGGGGGGGGGGGTCCTCGTGCAAAGGGCTCCTCGTGCGGGGAAACGGGGGGGGCGGGCCAGGATTTGGGGTCCCCGTGCGACAATTTGGGGTCCCCGTGTGAGAATTTCGAGGTCCCCGTGTGAGAATTTGGTGGTCCCCGTTTGAGGATTTTGGGGTCCCCGTTCCAGGAATTGGGGTCCCCGTGGGAGGATTTTGGGGTCCCTGTGTGAGAATTTCGGGGTCCCCGTTCTAGGAATTTCGGGGTCCCCGTTCTAGGAATTTGGGGTCCCCATGTGATGATTTCCGGGTCCCCGTGTGGGAATTTTGGGGTCCCCGTGTGAGAATTTCAAGGTCCCCGTGCAAGGAATTTTGGGGTCCCCGCGCGAGGATTTCGGGGTCCCCCTACAAGGGCTCCTCGTGCCACCATCCTCTCGTGTCACCAAGAGGAATTTGGGGGCGTCCTCGTGTGCCAGAGCCCCTCGAGTGTCACCAGCTCCTCACCGAGGGCTCCCCGTGGCACCCAGAGGAATTTGGGGGGCTCCGAGTGGCGCCGGGGCCAGCCCAGCCCTACTGAGAGGGTCCCGAGTGCCACCAGCTCCTCGTGTCACCAAGAGCCCCCTGAGTGCCACCAGTTCCTCAAGTGCCAGCAGCTCCTCATGTCACCAAGAGCTCCTCGAGTGCCACCAGCTCCTCGTGTCACCAAGAGCCCCTCGAGTGCCACCAAGAGCCCCTCGAGTGCCACCAGCTCCTCGTGTCACCAGGACCTCATGCAGGAGAACCTGGGGGGGTCCTTGTGCCACCAAGAGCCCCCCGAGTGTCACCAGGACCGGCCCAGCCCCCGTGTGCGGGTCCCTGGTGTCACCGGGGTCTCTCTCTGTGTCACACGCCGCCCTTGGGCACCCACCGGGACCCCCCTGAGCACCGGGACCCCCAAAATTCACCGTCCTCGTGCACCGGGACCCCCCCTCAGGACCCCCCCTCAGGCATCAGGACCCTCGAGTTTCCCCTCCCCCCCTCCTCGTGCACCGGGACCATCAGAGACCCCCCCCCCCATCAATCAGCGCCGTCACCGAGCACCGGGACCCCCCCTTCGAGCATTGACCCCCCGCCATCGTGCACCGGGACCACCGGAGGACCCCCCCCGAATCACCGAGACCACCGGACCCCCCCTCAAACATCGCCAGCCTCGGGCACCGGGACCACCGGAGACCCCCCTCAAATCACCGAGCACCAGGACCCCCCCCCATGCACCGGGACCACCGGAGACCCCCCTCAAATCACCGAGCACCGGGACCCCCCCTCCGTGCACCGGGACCACCGGAGACCCCCCCGAATCACCGAGCACCGGGACCCCCCCTCCGTGCACCGGGACCACCGGAGACCCCCCCGAATCACCGAGCACCGGGACCTCCCCCGTGCACCGCCCCCCCCTCGTGCACCAGCACCGGGACTGGACCCTCCTCGAGCACCGGGACCCCCCCCCCTGTGCATTGACCCCCCCTCTCCGAGCACCGGGACTGGGACTGGACCCCCCTCGAACCCCGGGACCCCCCCGGGCACCGGGACCCCCCCGGGCAGCGCCACCCCCGTGCACCGGGACTGGGACCGGACCCTCCCTCGTGTACCGACCCCTCCCCGAGCACCGGGCCCGGACCCCCCTTTGTGCCCCCCCCCCACCCATCACGGGGGTTCTGCCCCCTCCCCTTTGACGCCCCCGGGAACAGCACCGGGACTGGGGGGGGGGCCCAGGAGCGGGACCGGGGGGGCTCCGAGCACTGGGGGGGCACAGGGGGGTCCCCAGCACCGGGGGGGTCCCTTGGGGATCAATCCTGTGACCCCCCCCCCGTTATCAGCCGGGACCCCCCGTTATCACTAGGGACCCCTCCCAATTTACCGGGACCCCCCCATTCACTGCCTCCCCCCCCTTCACCGACACCCCCAAAGCGCTGGGACACCCCCAGTCCATGAGCCCCCCCCCAGTGCGCCAGGACCCCCCCTCACCGCCCCCCCACTCACCGGACCCCCCAATCCATGGGACCCCCCCCACACTCACCAGACCCGCCCACACTCACCAGGACCCCCCAATCCATGGGACCCCCCACACTCACCAGACCCCGCCCCCCACTTCGGCACCCCCCGGGCCCCCCCCCCCATTGATTGAACCCCCCGAAACGCCCCCAGCCCCTCCCCCCTCGGCCCCCCCGAGCCCCCGGCCCGCGTTGGGCCCCGCCGGGGCCGGGCTGGCTCCACCCCCCGGGGCCCCCCCGAGCCCCCCCGGGCCCCCCAGGACCCCCCGAGCCCCCCCGGTGGGGCCGGGCTGGCTCCACCCCCCGGGGCCGCCGCTGAGCGGAGCCTTTCAATAAACGCCGATCGGTCTTGTAGCCACGCCCACAACGGGGCGGGGCCGCGCGGGGCGGCCAATGGGGAGAGGGGGAGAGGGGAGGTAAGAAAGGATTATGAATGGGAGCGTGGGGAAAGGGGCGGGGCCCCGGAAGGGCGGCCAATGGAGAGCGGAGGAGGCGTGGCCTGGGATTGGGCGGGAAGGGGCGGGCAAGGAAAGGGGGCGGGGCCCCGAAATTACCTCAAAATTACCCCTAAAAACCCCAAATCCCCCCAAACTCCAGTCAAGGACCACGAAATACTCTAAAAATACCCCAAAATTACTACAAAAAAAAAATCGAAACTCCAGTCAGGGACCATAAAACAGTCCCAAATCCCCCCAAAATTGCCCCAAATCCGGTCAGGGAGCCCCCAAATCCCTGTAGGATCCCCCAGATTCCCTCTGGGTGCCCAAAACCCAATCGGGACCACCCAAAATCTTCTCAGGACCCCTTAAAATCTCCCGCAGATTCCTGCAGGAGCCCCCAGATCCCCTCAGGACCCCCCAAAATCCCCCTCAAATCCTCTCACAACCCCAGTTCTCCATAGAGACCCCCCAAAATCTCCCCAAACCCCTCCAGGGCCCTCAATTCTCCCTCAGATTCCCTAAAATCCCCTCATATCCCCTCAGCACCCCCAAACCCCCTCACAACCCCCCAGACTCCCTCAGGAACCCGTTCTCCCTCAGGACCCCCCCAAACACACTGAAATCCCCTCAGGACGCCCCAAACCCTCTCAGGATTCCCCAAATCCTCTCATGACCCCTCACATCCTCTCAGGAACTCTAAACCCCCTCACAACCCCCCAAACCCCTTCAAGACCCCCCCAGATCCCCTCAGGACCCCCAATTTCTCCTCAGGACCCCCAGTTCTCCCTCATGACACCCCAGGCCCCCTCAGATCCCCCCAAATCTCCTCAGGACCTCCCAAATCCCCTTAGGACCCTCCAAATCCCCTCAAAACCCCTCACATCCCCGCAGGACCCCCCTGTCCCCCTCAGAATCCCCCAAATCCCCTCAAGATCCCCAATTCTCCCTCAGAACCCCACAAACCCCTTCCGGACCCCCCCAAATCCCCTCACATCTCCTCTACCCTCCCCAATCCCCTCATAATCCTCCCAACCCCTCCTCATCGCCCGTTCCCCGCTCCCGGTGCTGACCGCGGTCGCTGTCGCCCATCCCGCACTGCCGGGGGCGGTCCTGGGGCTCCCTCAGCGCCCCCAAATTCCTCCCCCCCCCCCCCTCCCCCCGCGGCCTCAGCCCCGTTCCGCCGCCGCTGGGCCCCACCGGGACCACAATGCCCACAATGCACCGCGTGCCCGTTTCCCGTGACGTCACGCCGCCCCGCCCTTTCCGGCGTTGTCCAGAGGCGGCTCCGCCATTTCCCCGTGCGCCGCTACCGGGGCCGGTTCTGGGCCGAGACCGGCGCTTGTCCTGGGGCTCGTTCAGCTCTGCCGGAGCGTCCCCAGAGCGTCCTTTCCGGGTCCCCAGTGAGCATGGAGGACCAACGGGTGCGACGGGGGTCGAGGAGGGAAGGGGAGGGGGCGTGACAGAGGGGGACGGGGGGGGCACGGGGGGTGGCAGGGGGTGGCAGAGGGGACGGGGGATGGCAGAAGGGCAGAGGGGACCGCAGAACCCTCCAGGGAGGAGCAAAGGGGAGCCCGGGAGGGCACAGGAAGCCACAAATGCCACCAGGTCCCTGACACCTCCCCTGTCCCCTGCCCAGGTGTCCCCTCCCGAGCTGCCGCTGGAGCGGCAGGTCACCGTGGTGGCCACACTGGGCACGGTGGTGGCCGCCGTGACCGGGCAACACAGGGACGTGCGGCGACGCGTGTCCCCAAAGTTCCTGCATGCAGCCCTGGGGCGATTCACCCAGAGCCTCCGTGAGATCCTGGACCACGGCGATGTCACCTCCCTGGGCCACCGTGGTGTCCCCTCCCTGGGCCAGGCCCTGGCTGCCTTTGACCCCACCACCCCAGAGGCCAGCTGGGACCATGTGAGAGCCGTGGCCACGGCCTGGTGGACGTTGGTGGCTGCGCTGGAGGAGAGATGGAAACGCCTGGCCTGGGAGGCTGCTGAGCTCGTAGTTATCTGTGAGCACACGGACCCTGCCCGGGCCAGGGACCCACAGGACAAGGCCACCTACCGGGGGACAGCTTGGCACAACCTGGTGGCCACGGTCCGGTGGTCAATGGTGACCCTGGACTGGGAGAAGGAGCAGGAGGAGGAGGTGGCCTCGGCAGGGGCCACGCGCGATGCCCAGGAGGCAGCGGCCACCAGCAAGGAGGAGGTGGCCACCAGCGAGGCCATGGGAGAGGCTGTGGTGGCAAGGGTGGACACCAGGAGGGGACACTGGGCAGAGGCAGCCCTGGAGCCGCTGAAGCGCTTGGTGGAAGCGTGTGACCGAGCCGTCGCGTTCACCAGGAACGTGGAGTTCTACCTCTGGGAGGTCAAGTTCATCCTGAAGTGGGGAGAGCAGACGTCCCGCGACGTTCGCGAGGACTTGGAGGCCAAGGTGGCCGAGTTGGAGCAGCTGTGGAATGCCAGCGCCCGCCTGTTCAGGAATTACCTGCTGGGGGTACTTGAGCTCATTGACAGCATCCTCTTGAATCCCTATGGTGGCCCTGGTGGCCCCGGTGGCCCAGGTGGCCCTGGCAGCCGCGCAGTGACCAAGCTGTGTGAAAAAGCCATCGAGAACATCCCGAAGCTGCTGCGGGGACAGTGATGTCACTGCTGTGATGTCATCAGGGCAGTGATGTCACTGGGAAGACTTGTGGACACTTGAGTGCCACCAGCTCGAGGGCCACCAGCTCCTCGTGTCCCCAGGAGCCCCTCAAGTGCCACCAACTCCTAGTGTCCCCAAGAGTCCCTCAAGTGCCACCAGCTCCTCGTGTCCCCAAGAGCCCCTCAAGTGCCACCAGCTCCTCGTGTCCCCAAGAGCCCCTCAAGTGCCACCAGCTCCTCGTGTCCCCAGGAGCCCCTCAAGTGCCACCAGCTCCTTGTGTCACCAAGAACCCCTCAAGTGCCACAAACTCCTCGTGTCACCCGGAGCCCCTCAAGTGCCACCAGCTCCTCGTGTCACCCGGAGCCCCTCAAGTGCCACCAGCTCCTTGTGTCACTCAGAGCCCCTCAAGTGCCACCAGCTCCTTGTGTCCCCAGAAGCCCCTCAAGTGCCACCAGCTCCTCGTGTCCCCAGGACCTCATGCAGGAGAACCTGGGGGGGTCCCTTGGGGCTCAGTCCTGTCCCCCCCCCCCATTATCAGCCGGGACTCCCCCTGTGAGAAACGGGTCAGAATTGAAATTTTTATAAAAGTTTAAGGGATAAAATCCTGGTGCTAATTGCCAAAAGCTCACCGTTAATTAAACCACGTTCTTTATATTCTGTTATACCACAGCAGTTCATGAATATTCATGAGGGTTGATGCATATTCATAGTATATTATTGATCAAAAAATATATATATATATGAGTAATAAAATAGAAATACAATATATATTTTACAAAAGTATTTTATAATATTTTATACCAACAGAATTTATATTATATTTATATATATTATTATATTAATTTATTATATTATTTAAAATAATATTTTATTTTAATATTTTATATATACATAAATATACGTATATTTTTCTATATTCTGTGTAAATTATTTTCAAACATTCCTGGAGGTTCCGATGTTCTTTTGTTTGGTTTTAACCCTTGACTTGCCTCCTCGCCATCTTGTGCATTAAACCAATTTATTTCATTTCTCCTTGCGGTTCCATCGTGTCGTGTTTTCACTCTCTGGTGACGAGGGAAGAATTCACAAATTCTTCTTTTTTTTTTTGCTGTTTTGGCACTGGGACGGAACTGGGGACACAGGGACACAGCAGGGAACACTGGAAGAGGGACACTGGGATGGGACTGGTGACACTGGAAGAGGGACACTGGGACAGGATGGGGGACACTGGGATGGGACTGGGGACACTGGGATGGGACTGGTGACAGTGGGACAGGGACACTGGGACAGGACGGGGGACACTGGGATGGGACTGGTGACACTGGGAGAGGGACACTGGGACAGGATGGGGGACACTGGGACGGGACTGGTGACAGTGGGACAGGGACACTGGGACAGGATGGGGGACACTGGGATGGGGCTGGTGACACTGGGACAGGGACACTGGGACAGGATGGGGGACACTGGGAAGGGACTGGTGACACTGGGAGAGGGACACGGACAGGATGGGGGACACTGGGGCAGGGACTGGTGACACTGGGAGAGGGACACTGGGACAGGATGGGGGACACTGGGATGGGACTGGTGACAGTGGGACAGGATGGGGGACACTGGGACAGGACTGGGGACACTGGGATGGGACTGGTGACAGTGGGACAGGGACACTGGGACAGGATGGGGGACACTGGGATGGGACTGGTGACACTGGGAGAAGGACACTGGGACAGGATGGGGACACTGGGGTGGTGACATTGGGATGGAACTGGGGACACTGGGACAAAAATGGGAACACTGGGACAGGGACACTGGGACAGGATGGGGGACACTGGGACAGGACTGGTGACAGTGGGAGAGGGACACTGGGACAGGACTGGGGACACTGGGATGGGACTGGTGACACTGGGAGAGGGACACTGGGCTGGAACTGGGGACACTGGGACAGGACTGGGGACACTGGGACGGGACTGGTGACAGTGGGAGAGGGACACTGGGACAGGACTGGGGACACTGGGATGGGACTGGTGACAGTGGGACAGGGACACTGGGACAGGATGGGGGACACTGGGATGGGACTGGTGACACTGGGAGAGGGACACTGGGCTGGAACTGGGGGCAGTGGGAGGGGACAGTGACAGTGGGATGGGGATACTGGGACAGGACTGGGGACACTGGGAGGGGACACTGCGATGGGGACATCAGGAAGGGACTGGGGTGGAACTGGTGACACTGGGAACACTGGGATGGGGACACTGGGACAGGATGGGGGACACTGGGACAGGACTGGGGACACTGGGATGGGACTGGTGACAGTGAGACAGGGACACTGGGCTGGAACTGGGGGCAGTGGGAGGGGACTGGTGACCGTGGGATGGGGATACTGGGACAGGACTGGGGACACTGCGATGGGGACATCAGGAAGGGACTGGGGAGAACCATGGGGGGGTCTGCTGAGTGTGGGGGGGGGTCCCATGGATTTGATGCCTCAGGTTTTGGCTTTTCTCTTTTTCAGATTCTGTGCTGCTTTACTCTGTGGCTCTGGGCTTCATATTAAGGGATGCTGAGCTCTGTTCACAGAGCAGGGAGACAAAACAATTCCTGCCCTAGCTGGGAACCCAAGGACAAATAATCCAAACCTCAGGCCCAAGAGCATAAACATCGTGGACTGAAGAGAGAAAAACAAGAAGGATGGGACTTCATCAGCTAAAGCTATAATTGGACAATTAACCCCAATATGCAAATGAAGCAGAACTTATAAAAGTGACAGACCTCGTGACCGGTCGTCCATTTTGGGGCCATTTTGGTTCATCTTGGGCGTAGCCCTGGCTGGGCTCTCGTTCTGCCCAAGGTGTATCCATGGAGGCCTTTTAACAAATGCCTGCTTTACTGTGTAACCTCGTCTGGCCTCTGTTCTAGGCCAGCCTTGTGCAGGCATCAGTTTGTGGCGAGCACGAAGGGAGCCGAGGCACCCGGGCAAGGCTGGAGCAGAGGCAGAGGAAGGTGCAGCTGCTGCCCCCAGCCCGCGGCACTGGCGGGGCCCAGGTGCGGAGCCGAGGGTGCGGGAGGCCGAGAAGCTCGGCAGGAGCGAGAGAGGCGTGAGCGGCTGCAGGGGCGCTGCGTTTATCGGGTGGGGGCGGCGGGAAGGGGCGTTTTGTGCTCGGGAGCGCAGCGGGTGCGGTGCTCGCTGCGCCCCGGGCTCAGGGAGGGCGGGCGCTGTGAGCAGCGGGGTTGGATTGCGGGGCTGGGCTTGGCCTGGGGCCGGCAGTGCTGGCGCAGGGGATCGTTCCCGCAGCGCCGCTCCGGAGCGCCGCGATTGGAATCTCGCTCTTTCTCTCGCTCGTTGGGTCTTTTAATTTCTACTCAGAGCTCTTAAAATTCCGTGTGTATATTCTGCTGCGAGTGTTGTAGTGATAATATCCCGAGAAACAGTCCCCTGGGATAAGCACTGAGAAACTGGGGAGCCCTTACCGGGGGGAGCCCTGTTTTCCAAATGCAAACTGCGAAAAATGCATGCATTTTATGATTGGCTTTTCGCAAATATTAAAATGAATATTTTATGTGTTGTGTTAGAAAGTAATGCTGTATTAGTTTTCTTAAGTACTGTGTTAAATATAGTTTTAGGTTATAAAAATTGTTAAAATAGAAACGATGCTATGCAGGATACTTTTTTAAAAATAAAGGACTCGCAGACTTGCAGTGAGATAGCAGCCACAGGACACCTAAATCTTTCAGAGAAGAAGAATTTATTGCCCTCTTATCAGAAGAAACCAACTTCTTCCCGCCTCGAAGGCACTGTTAGGATTCAGAGGAAGAAGTTGACGATGACCAGACAGAATCCTGTATTTGAATGGAATTTATGCATCATGTATGAAGTGTATGAATATGCAACAGCTTATTGTTTTTAAGGGTTAATCCTTTGTTAACGTGGGTCCTTTTTCGGGCTCGTGCTGCCCAGAAAAAGGTACCCGGACCATCCATAATTCTTTGTCTTTATTGTCTCATATTGTCCTAATTCAACTTGTCCAAATTATTATTACTCTAATTGTATTACTATTTTTATAACAATTTTATTACTATTAAACTTTTAAAATTTTGAAAACAAGTGATTGGCGTTTTTAACACAAACTTATTGGACGCTCAGAAAAGATCTGGCCGCGGTATGAGCTAGAGGACAATCAGACGAGGCCCGAGTTTGGTAGTTGGGATAAGAGATTAATATCAAGTTTGATTTCCCGTAGAGGCGAGGATAAATACTCGGGGTGCTCAGGTGAGCTGGAGTATGCGAGGCTCTTTCTGGTGTCAGCATAGCAAAAGGAAGAGCATCCCTTAGCCTGAAAGGGAAAAGGGGAGAAAAGGGAAAAAGAGCCAATATTGGCAAACAAAAGTAAAGCGAAGGAGGAAGAAGGCTTAGATCGAGTCGCTCCCGTCCTGAGGGTGGGGTCGATCGTGGCCGGCACGATCGGGGGGCGGGGGAGGCGCAGCTCAGCCGGGGCCCCGGGCAGGGAAGGAGGAGAAAGGCGAGCCCGGGCAGGCAGGGATGGCGCCGGCCCCGGCCAGGAGGAGGAGCCGGGGGCGGAGCCTCGTACCGGGAGAGGGGAGGGGATGGATGGCGGGCACAGCCCAGGGCACCGCCCCGAGAGGAGGAGGAGGAGCCGGGGGCGGAGCCTCATACCGGGAGGGCGGAGAGGGCCCCGCCCATGGGGGAGGGGTCTCTCCGCTCCCAGCCCTGTCAGTTTCCATGGCAACCCTGAACGCCAGGGCGTGGCTTCGGGGGATGACGTCACCGATGCAGGCGGACGCGCAGCCCGGGTTAAAAGACGCAGCAAATCCTGCGTGGGGCTTCCTGGGATCGGGGGTAGGCAAAATAGATTATATGGGACAACAGGGTCAGCCGAATCGGAGAGCTCCTGCTCAAGCAGCTCCGAGGGAGATGAAATTGATGAACTCATTGCAGCCTTGAGCAAGCGAAGGAGGGGAAAGATCGTGAGAAAAGCCATCAAAGAGCGTAGCCCCATAGCGAAATGTACTAGATAAAAAAAAATAAAAATAAAATAACCGGTTTTACAAGCCCCACTACGACCAGCAGCTGGCAACCAGGGGCCGATATATGTATAGGTTCCACATTCCCTTGTGAAAAACACGGTTCGCTTTGCTGTTAAAATTTAAAAGTTTGAGAAAGGACAATAGGAGACAGTAAAACAAAGATTACAATTGGGTGCATCTTGGCACTAATCCAAGAGCACCCCTAATAGTTTGGAAAACGCCCTTTTTGTACCATTTCTACTGCATCAGCCTGTTGCATATTCATAGACCCTTATGCATATCCATCATCTAGTTTACATATTCCAGGAACTGTGTTTTTGTTAATAGCAGAAATAAAAGCAAAGTTATTTTAACATTGTGCATACAACATTCATCTTAATATTTGTAAAAAACAAACAGTATAATATGCATTTATAACAATCCCTCCTCTTCCCTTTTTACAAATCATTTGGCTTGAGCAGTATTTCTTTTTTCCTATCCTCCATTATTTACTTTATTTTTTTTTTCTTTCATAAATAATTTTTGCTTCTTCCAAGAGGTCTTGCTCATTATTTTGTTACTTTAGTGCCAGAATCTTTTGTGCAGTCCCAGATGTAGTCAGTTTTGGGTCTATGGGCATTGTTGCTGAATCATTAAAACTGAAAATCACGGACAAAGGCTCCCTAACTAGTTAAAGTTAGAAAGTTGTATGTTTATTACACCAGTGGGTGGTACGGGTGAGGGGGGGGAGTCGTTCCCAAAATGCGTGACTGCAACGCACGAGGGTTTTTGCCTTCTGTTTATTTCCCAAAATTACACATATGCATAACTCTAGTACTTCTCATCTCTGCCTCGTATTAAAATGAGGTTATTAGTCCTCTACATGTGCACAGTTCTTCTCTTGAATTGGGTCAGGGGTCCCGAATTGGGTCAGGGGCCCCAAGGATGAAGTCAGGAAGGTCTTCGTCAGGTGTCTGTGACCCTCTGGCACGATCCAAGGCTTTGGGATGGATTAACATGGAGTCCAGGTGCTGGGCATTGTTCTACTGGTTTCAATACGTTCCTATAATGGTTCACTTGCTCCACTTCTTTCTACAAATGAGCTCATAATATAACAATTAACTTTAGCTTAAGCATCTAATAATGATTAACCACTTGTTGGTGTATCTGACTTCAATACGAATTGGTTCTAACCCTCAGCTAAAATCTTAAATTTTTAAAATCACGATTCGTTCCCTACTCCTCCTTCAAGGTTGGTAAATTCTTTTACTAACATAGAGATTCTTCTTTATTGAGCCATCTCATGTGGTAGGTGTTTCTTAAAACCATGCCATATATTCTCAATATTGAAGTTAAAGCTGCCACTCGCCACAGAAGTTTCTAATTCTAAATAAGTACTATAATAGACAAAATCAAACTTATA
This sequence comes from Agelaius phoeniceus, assembly GCF_051311805.1. Taxonomy (NCBI): domain Eukaryota; kingdom Metazoa; phylum Chordata; class Aves; order Passeriformes; family Icteridae; genus Agelaius; species Agelaius phoeniceus. The sequence goes on along the minus strand of NC_135291.1, from coordinate 769,300 downwards.
CTAAGAGAAGTAAAACAATAATTGGATGAACTAAGACATTGAGCAAGTCAGTTGCCATTGGAGACTACTCAAAAAGCACATCCCACTGATGATGGGATGGGCCTTCTTCCAATCTTTTAAATACTTTCTGTATAGTCTCTGTGGGCATGGTGTGTTGTAATCAAAGTTCTTTTATCTTTAATATCTTTAAGAATTTTCTTTAAATCATAATGTTTAAACAGTTGGGTAACCAAAGCTAAGTTCATCCCTATAGGCAGGCACAGGCAATATTTCTTGGACAGTGATCAAATTTGCCTTTATATGTTGGTATGATACGACAGGTGCCTGATAGGAAAAAGCACATCCTTTGATTTTGACGAAGTTACAAATGCAAAAGTTAAACTGAGTTTCCTTCACAGTGACCTCATCTGCTGTTATAGTGGGACATGCTGTTCTGAGGCAGATGCAACCTTGTCTTGTATACACAGGCAAGGTTGTCTGGTTAATGGCGCTATAAATGATCAAATCGTGAGCCAAAATGGTCAAAAATTTCGAGAAGATTTATTAATTTGTCCGCGCCACCGAATTTCGGTCTCCGAGACCACCGCAGCCCAAAGAGACGGCGTCGAGCCCGGGATGGGCGCTGGGTGAACCTGGGCCTGACCCCTCGAGTGTCAGAGTCTCCCCCATTCACGCTCGCTGCTTCTTGCAGTGAGGTTTTACACAGTTCATTGTGCCCGAGGCAAAGATGACCAAATTTCCTTGGTATCTCTTCACATTCATCGCTGTTTCTTTCCATGTGCAGAGCTGGACAAAAGCCGGGTCCAGGTGTGTAGTCAGCGTCAATGGGCTCCAGGAAGCCAAATTGTATTCGGATGTGTCATTTTGGTGCTGCTGACTGTCTTGAGAGATGCAATCGGCAAGGCGATAATCGCTCTTGGGTGTCTCCTGAGGACTCGAGAAACCGGTGATCATCGCCCTGGAAGCTTCTGTTCTTACCTTAAGGCATCGATCGTTATCTTAACGTGTGTCCAGGAACTCGTTGTAATCTGAAAGGACAGCTGCTCCCAGCCGGGATGGTCAAAAGACAAGTTTTGAATTTCACAATATTTTATACCATACATTAATAGCGTGAATTATCCCTGCCAAATATTTACAACCCCTCCCGCTTTTATATCACTGATTTAATTCGTGCTTCTTTTAGCAACCCAAATTGCTAAATTATTTTTATTTCTACTTCTACGCGCCACCATTAAGGGTCTTTCACAAAGAGAGCAATCTTTATTACACTGTCCTATACTCCCCTTGTGGAACACCCTGATACTCAGTATTATGTACATCCGTTTTCGCTCGTTTCTCAAATTTTGCCAATACTTCGGCAGCGTTGCTGGCATAATTCTTTTCTTCCAATCTCATGATCTTGGATGTGTTGCCTCTGGAATTCACGTCCAGGTCCACGGGCACTATTGCTGTCTGCATCCCCTGGACCGCCGAATGCATCAGTCTAATAAAACACGGAATTAGACGAGGCAGGAATGGGATTCTGGCTACTGAACACAGCACAAAGAGCACAGCTTTGTTCCACCAGGCCCCATCGAACAATCCGTCCCACCAGGAAGATTGCAAAATCGAATTCCATTTTTGAACAGACACGTGGGGCACCTTCTTGATCCCGGCTGCCAATCCTCTTATGGTCTCCCCATAACTGTCAATCTCAATACAGCATTCTGATTCATTGAACTTTCCACACACTCCCCCTTCTTCGGCCAGCAAATAGCCTAAATCTATTCGATTTTGGTACACAAATGCCCATACCTGGGTGTGCTGCTGACTAAGTAAATCCAGGCCTTCGGAGGTGCGATCCAATACAATTTGTATTTTTTCGATACAATTTCCACCACTGCCTGCAGCCGAATCAGCCTGTTCAGTAGGTAAATTGGAGTCCTATACCCGTGGTTTCCATCCTGGGCCCATGTGGCTGGTCCATAATAATCAATTATTCTTGCAGCCGGCCACTCTTCCTCCCCCCAAGGTTTTGTTTACCATTTATCACCGGTATCGTCTTTTTCAAGCTTCTCCTCTCCCTCCTCAGGCTCTCGTACAGTGGAGCCATGTACATGCCCAGAGTGCATGATCCCTTCCACCTCGGGGGTAACTCACTCTATGCCTTCTTTCCACAAATCCAATCAATTCCATCCGGGGCTTTCCATCTGATGTTTATTCTCCCTGGGTCTCCCCAGTATTCTCTCAGGCCCTCCAAGGATTGGAAAGGGTTGGCTCCTGGATTTTTGACCCGACACAGTCCCTTTATTTTCTTCCATTCACAGTTTGTCTCATTCTTCCGGCTCCAGTACCCCGAAAGGGGGTTCTGGCTGCCAGACCTTGCTTTTGGTATTTGATTTCACCATCAGGGTGGGCACACACAGAGTGTATCCCACCATTCCGGCGTGCTCCTTTCCTTCCTGACTGATGCAGATGGTTCCAATCACCCTCTGGTCCAAAATCCATCCCTCAGGTGCCAATTCTGAGATCCTCGGATTGTCCCTTTCTCCGCCATCCGAATGGCCACGTGGTCAGGAGCACAAAGGGCCCCTCCCAGTGAGGAGAGAGGGGTTCCTTCTTCCACACTTTCACTCTGTCACCCAGTTGGATTTTGTGGATAGCGAATCCCAGAGAAGCACTCTGAGATATTATCCCTTCTTTTCTGAGTTCTTGCAAATTTTTGTTGATTGCAACCGGGTTGAATCTGACAGTTCTCAAGCCTGGGGTGTCCCACCAGCATCCCATGTCTATATGGCATCCCATATAACATTTCAAACGGCGAGAGCCCCATCTCCGAATGAGGCATGGTTTGGATATTAAGCAATGCTAGAGGCGGGCATTTCAACCAGGACATCCGAGTTTCTAAAATCAATTTACATAACTGCGCCTTCAAGGTCTGATTCGTCCTTTCCACCTGTCCTGAGCTCTGGGGATGCCACAGAGTGTGGTATTCCCACCGAATGCCTAGCACATCAGCCATCTCCTTAATAATCTTCGATGTAAAATGTGTCCCTTGGTCCAAATCAATGCAATTCACCACCCCATATCGGGGTACAATTTCTTCAGCAATTTTCTGGACACTGTTTGAGCCATTGCCCGTGGGCTAGGAGAAGCCTCCACCCAATGGGTCAATTTGTCCACGATCACAAGCACAAATTTGAATCTCCCCACATTTGGCAACTCTGTGAAATCGACTTGAATTCTTTCAAATGGTCGGTACGCTACGGGGCGGCTCCGCAGTGGTGCCTGTCTTGCCCTCGATTTGTTAATTCTTTGACAAATCAGGCACCCCTCTACCTCTTGTTTGGGCAATTCGTAAATCCCTTTGCACCCGAAAAATTTCAAAAATTGCTCTGCCAGGGCCTGTGCCCCTCAATGTGTTCAGTGGTGCAGTTTCCACAAAATCCTCCTGGTAAAACCTTTAGAAACTGGTTCTCTCCCATCAGGTAATCTCCACTTACCTTCTTTCAATTCTCCTCCAATCTTCTCATAACATTCACTCTCCTTTTGGGAGGGCTGAGGAGGATCATCTGGAACCTCAGTCCCTGTGATCTCTGGGGTATTCACCGTCATCAACGCCGCGGTCTTGGCTTCCTGGTCCGCCAAATTATTTCCCCTGGTCCGGAACTGAATTCCTGCCAGGTGTCCCTTCACATGGACCACCGCAATTTCCTCCGGCCCCCTTAGAGCTTCTAAGATTTGCCGGATCAATTCTCCATGCATCAGTCCCTTCCCCCTTGTGTTGATCAGCCCCCTTTCCTCCCAGATTTTCCCAAAAGTGTGAACCACTCCAAAGGCATACCTAGAATCTGTAAAAATTGTTCCCTTTCTCCCTTCCAGTCCCTTCAAGGCTCTCAGAACTGCGTACAGTTCGCAAGCCTGTGCTGACCAACTCGCACTTGGGACCTGCTTCAATCAGCATTCCCGTCTTTCCATCCACAACTGCCTATCCTGATTTCCTTTTTCCTTCGACTACTCCGCTTGATCTCTCTACAAACTACTTTTCTCCCTCATCCAATTCTTCCTCTTCTAAATCTTCCCTGATTTTTGTTTGCAATTTTTTGTTTGCAATTTTTTGTTTGCAATTTTTTGTTCGCGATTCCACCACCTCCACGCAATCGCGAATCGGCTCTCCCGAAGCTTCCCCAGACAAAAATTGTGCAGGGCTCTGCGCGGCCGTCGTTCTCAACTCCAGGTCCCGCGAGTGAATCACAACGGCCTCGTATTTTAACAGCCTGGCATCGGTGAGCCATTTCTCTGCCTTCTGCTGTAGTATGCCCAGCACATAATGCGGCGCAAATTCTACCAGCGGTGCGCCGGAGGTTACCTTCTGGGCTTCCTCCACCAGCAATGCACCCGCTCTTCCAGTGCCCCCCATCTCCTCCTGCCTCTCTCAGTGCCACCCAACTCCCTCCCAGTCTACACCCAGTGCCTCCCAGTCCATTCCCAGTCCCTCCCAGTCTATTCCCAGTCCATCCCAGTCCGTTCCCAGTCCACTCCCATTCCCTCAAAAACCTTCCCAGTGCCTTCCAGTCCATCCCAGTCCATTCCCAGTCCATCCCAGTCCATTCCCAGTCCATTCCCATTCCCTGAAAAACCTTCCCAGTGCCTTCCATTCCCGCCCGGTCCATTCCCAGTTTCTCCCAGTCCATTCCCTGTCCCTCCCAGTCCATTCCCAGTTTCTCCATTCCCCGACAATCCATTCCCATTCCCTCCCAGTCCATTCCCATTCCCTCCCAGTCCCTCCCAGTCCCTCCCAGTCCCTCCCAGTCCATTCCAGTCCATTCCCAGTTCACTCCCAGACCTCCACCCTCTCTTCCAGTGCCCCCCATCTCCTCCTGCCTCTCTCAGCACCACCCAACTCTCTCCCAATCTACACCCAGTGTCTCCCAGTCTATTCCCAGTCCATCCCAGTCCATTTCCAGTCCACTCCCATTCCCTCAAAAACCATTCCCAGTGCCTTCCATTCCCTCCCAGTACATTCCCATTCTCCATTCCCTGACAATCCATTCCTAGTCCCTCCCAGTCCCTCCCAGTCCATTCCCAGTCCATTTCCAGTCCACTCCCATTCCCTCAAAAACCATTCCCAGTGCCTTCCATTCCCGCCCGGTCCATTCCCAGTTTCTCCCAGTCCATTCCCAGTCCCTCCCAGTCCCTCCCAGTCCATTCCCAGTTTCTCCATTCCCCGACAATCCATTCCCATTCCCTCCCAGTCCATTCCCATTCCCTCCCAGTCCATTCCCAGTCCATTCCCAGTTCATTCCCAGTTCATTCCCAGTTCACTCCCAGACCTCCACCCGCTCTTCCAGTGCCCCCCATCTCCTCCTGCCTCTCTCAGTGCCACCCAACTCCCTCCCAGTCTGCACCCAGTGCCTCCCAGTCTATTCCCAGTCCATCCCAGTCCATTCCCAGTCCACTCCCATTCCCTCAAAAACCATTCCCAGTGCCTTCCATTCCCGCGCAGTCCATTCCCAGTTTCTCCATTCCCTCCCAGTCCATTCCCAGTCCCTCCCAGTCCATTCCCAGTTTCTCCATTCCCTGACAATCCATTCCCAGTCCCTCCCAGTCCATTCCCAGTCCCTCCCCAGCCCAGCCCCTGCTGACCAGGTCCAAAAGCCTCACAAGTAACCCACCGGTGTCCTGACCCCTGCCCAGTCCTGCGTCAGCACCCCATGTGCTGTGTGACTGCTCCCATCCACGAACAACCGAAAGGGTTCCCTCACATCAGGGAGGCTCAGCACTGGTGCTGCTGTGAGTGCTTCCTCGACTCCCCTGAATTCCTCTTCGTCCGCCTTTGTCCATTTGATCCGGTCCAGGGTGAGTTTCTCATATAGAACTTCACCTTTTCGCTGCACACTTCAATCCACTGCTGGCAATATCCCAACAACCCCAAAAGCTCTGACCTCCCTTTTTTACTGCGGGGGTGGTATGGCAATAATCCCTGCCACCCTCTCTGGATCCAATTTCTTTTTGCCTTTAATTAACCAATGTCCCAAGTACCTGACCTCGGGCTCTGTGAATTGCGACTTCGACACTTTCAATCTCTTTATCCCCAGAAAGTTCAAGAGCTAGATTGTGTTCGTCCTTAGGACCTACTGCCTTGGACCTGCAGTCAACAAATCGTCTACATACTGTAGCAGTTTTGTTCTTTCTGTTGGTACAAAATGACTTAAAACCTGCTTGAGTGCCTGCCCGAATGAATTCGGAGAGTCCACGAAGCCCTGAGGCAACGATGTCCACCTGAGCTGCTGCTGTGTGTTCATCTCCGGATCTTCCCACTGAAATGCAAAGTAATCTCTGCTGTCCTTGGCTAGAGGACAAGTCCAGAAAGCGTCCTTCAAGTCAATCACACTCCACCAAGTGTCCTCGGGAGAAAGGTTGCTTAACAAAGTGTAAGGATTCGAGACCGTGGGGAACAAAGTCTTAGTGCTCTGATTCACAGCCCTTAAATCTTGCACCAGCCTGAAGCTGCCGTCTCTTTTCCTCACAGCCAGAATTGGGGGTGCTGTGCCAGGACATGCACGGCTCCAACGTTCCTTTCTCTATCAATTCCTCAATCACAGGTTTCAAACCCCTCCTCCCTTCCATGGAGATGAGATATTGTTTGACCCGTATCAGGTCTCCTGCTCTCTCAATTTCGACCCGAATCGGCTCCATGTCCAACCTCCCAGCCTTCCCCTGATCGTACCACACCCTCGGGTCTGATCTTTTCTTCGTCTTGGACGGCGAGTTTGTACATCCTCACCTTGAGCCGGGATTTTTCCACTGCCAACCCAATCTCTAGAGCAACCATCATGTCCCGCCCCAGCAAACTGAAAATCAGCATCCCCTATCAACAATACGCTTTTTATTTTCCGTTTCTATTTCCACATCTTTTATGAACAGAACCTCGAAAGGTTCCCCCTTTGCCCCAATTACCATCATGGAATCGTCGCTCAGAGAGCTCCCTTGCAGCAGCTGCTGCGCCGCTGTCGGTTGTCGCAGACGTCTTCCATGAAAAATCCTTCCTTAGGATTTTTCCTTGTGAGAAGCTGCAATTTCAGCAACCAAAAGTGAACAATGGTTATCTGCTGCTGTGGAATGCAACAGGCAGAGCCGTGATTGGTCTCCTGTGGGTGTTTGGATTTCCTGACCACTCATGGCAGAGCTGGCTCTTGCTCTCTGTCTGAGACACAGATCTTTGTTATTCATTCTTGTCTATTCTTAGCTTAGCTAGCTGCTGAAGAAACCTTTTCATTTCTGTTTCTTTTTAGTATAGTCTTAATGTAACATATATCATAAAATAATAAATGAAACCTTCTGATCATGGAGTCAACACTCTCGTCTCTTCCTCATCCTGAAAACCCTTGTGACCACGGTCACAGTCGGTTCTGCCCCTGAGTCCACCATAAACCACATCTCCTCCCTGTGGGGTCCCACTTTTAATTTTATCAAGGGCTCCCTCGGTGTTCCGGACCCCAAACTGAAAAGCCCCTGACACCCCTAAACTTCTTGAAACATCGCCCGGTCCTTGGCTTTGTTGGGGCAATTCCTTCGGATGTGTCCCTTCTGTTTGCAGTAATAGCACTCAAAATCCCACCTTTGATCGTTCGATCCTTTTCCCTGTGAATAATCCTGTTTCTTTGCCGGTGCCTTTTTCGCCGCATCCTTACCTTGCTCCTGCTTTTGTGCTTCCCTTACTGCAGCCACCAACACCTTGGCTTGGATCTTTTGTTTCTCCTCATCCCGTCTCATGTAGAATTTCTGGGCTGCAACCCCTGTTCCTGCCACCCATCTACCTTTTCTAACTTCTTCCAAACGTCCTCCCGAGATTTCGCCACAAACTGCGTTTTCAGCAAAACCATCCCCACCGGAGAATTGGGATCCATCCCCGAATACATTCTCAAACCTTTGCGGAGTCTCTCCATCCATTCCGTGGGGGTCTCATCTTTCCCTTGGCACTCTCGGAGTACCTTGCTCATGTTTTGTCCCTTGGGTACCGCCTCCCGGACACCCTGAATTATCATTTTTCTCAGATTTATCGTTTTCTGCCTCCCCTCCTCCGTCTGGGCCTCCCAAGACGGTTTCTGGCTTGGCCATGTCTCCTCCCCGGCTCCCCCCCTGTTAGGGTTCCTCTTTTCCCAATCTTTGATCGCGGCTTGCCTGACCACGTCTCTTTCCTCGTTGTTAAACAGCGACCTTAGGATGGCTTGGAGACCCTCACAGGTGCATATGCTGGTTCTCCAAAATCTCATCCAACCTTTCTGCCACCCCCAAAGGATCATCCATCGATTTTCCCATCTCTTTCTTGAACGCCCTCACGTCACCCGTGTCGATCGGGGCGTGTACGAACCCAATCAGCCCCGGAGCCTTCGGCGCTTCCCGTAAAGGGAAGATGCCGGGCTTCTCTTCCTCATCCCCACTGTCCCCCGTGGTCACCCTCCTTGTCTGCCGCCTCGTCCGACGGGCCAGGGGAGAGATGTCCCTAGGGACGGTTACCTGTCTCCCCTCGGTTTTTGGCCATGCAGGAAAATGGATGCCGCTGCCTGCTCTGGCCAGGGGCGGCGGCGCCATCGCCTGAAACTGCTGAACCCTCGCCTCGGGAGGCATCTCGGGCACTGCCTCCCGAAGGAGGAACAGCAGGAGGAAGAGGAGTGTGAGGAAGAGTGGGGACACCGGAGGAGGAACAGGAAGAGGAAGCAGCACAAGGTTCCACCTCTCCCTGTGTCTGCAGCCTCCAACCCCAGCCCCAGGAGCATTGTCCCCCCTCCACATGCAGCAGGTGACTGGGGATTGGGATCCACAATTTTCCCGGGGGTGAATCTTGGTGTTTCTGAGCTTTATTGGGCTAATTGTTGGTGCTTTGTTTTTTTTTGTAGTGGCTGAATCTTTATATTTGGAGGGGGCTTTTGCTGAATCTTGATGTTTGGGAAGTTTTTGATCTGTGTCTTGATGTTTGGAGTACTTTGGTGCTGAATCGTGGTGTTTTGGAGGTTCTTAGAGACACAAGATGCCCAATGACCTAATGAGATGAACTTGGGCAAGGAGGAACTCCCAGTCCAAGGCACTCTCATCTTGTTTTTTTCCCCAAACCAGGATTTTTCATTCCTAGGGCGTGTCTGGATGGAGGAGGAGGAAAAGCCCTGGAGATTCCGCACGAGGAGGGGCTGCAAACCCAGCCCAGGGAGCTGCAGGGAGGAAAGAGCCCCCCTGAGCCAGGAAGGCGGCCGGAGATCCAGCCAGAGCTCAGAGCTGGTGGAGAAGCCTCATGGCAGGGAGAAGCCCCACAAGTGCTTGGAATGTGGGAAGGGTTTTAGTCGGAGCTTAGATCTGATCCAGCACCAGGTGATCCACACTGGGGAGCAGCCCTATGAGTGTGAGGAGTGTGGGAAGAGCTTCAGCCAGAGCTTGGACCTGATGCAACACCAGAGGATCCACACTGGGGAAAAGCCCTTTGAGTGTGGGGAATGTGGGAAGAGCTTTGGATACAGCTCTGGCCTGAGGAAACATGAGAGGATCCACACTGGGGAAAAGCCCTGTGAGTGTGGGGAGTGTGGGAAGAGCTTCAGCATCAAGTGCCAGCTGACGGAACACCAGAGGATCCACTCTGGCGAAAAGCCCTACAAGTGTGGGGAATGTGGGACGCAGGTGATCCACACGGGGGAACGGCCCTACACCTGCTTGGAATGTGGGAAGAGCAAAGGGTGGCACTCGGACCTGAGAAAACACCAGCTTAGTGTAGTAAATAATAGTGGTAAATAATTTCCTGGACTCCGTTGTTAATTAAATTCTGTTTCTAAAGCTGAGCGGGAAAGGGGATCCGAATAAAAATCCCAGCGAACCCCAAATCCGGAACCCCGCCGCCCAAACCCCACCTTGGACCCCCAGAATCGGGGTCAGGGTCAGGGCCAGCAGCGGCAGCAGCCGGGGGAGGCTCCGCGCTCCGTCCATGGCGCTCCGGGCACAGCGGGAAGGGTCGGTGCTGCTGCCAGGAACGCGGATCCGAACTGGGGGCACTGGGAACGGGGGAGCAGCACCCCAGAAAGCGCTCGGCCAATGGGAGAGCGGGGTGTATGGCGCGTCACCTGTTGCCGGGGAGAGCGTTCAGAAATTGAGCTCCCTAAGAAATTCCGGCCAATCAGAACAAGGAGCGGAAATGACGCCTCAGGTGCTGGGTAGAGCCTCTGGAAATCGGGCTCCCAACGGAACCGGCCAATTACAGAGCGCAAAAATCACTGCGGCCAATGAGAGCGAGCCCCAAAAAAACCACAACCAATGAAAGCGCGGCCAAAAACCACGCCCGACCAATCAGGGAGCGCGTCCCTCATGACCCCGCGCTGCTCCGGGCTGGTTCTCGCAGTTGGGCGCGGTCGGTTTGGGGTGGAGGTCGCCGGCCATGGGGCGAGGGGCGGCAGCCGGGGCCCTACTGGTGGCACTGGTGGTGCTGGGAGCCCCCCCGGCTGCGGGCGCGGAGCTCTCGGGTGAGCGGGGGGCGGGAGGCGCTGGGACAGGGCGGGAGAAGGGGGAAAAGGGGACGGGGGGACCCCAAAACTGAGCGGGATCGGGCCGGGGATTGGGGGATTTTTTTAAAGAGTAGAAAATAGGCAAAATGGGGGAAATGGGACCCCAAAAATCCTATCGGGAGGGGATGGAGGTGGGAGGGGAGAGGATGCGGAAGGGGAAATGGGCGAAGGGCGGCAAAGAGGAAGCAGCAGCGCGGGCAGGAGGGTCCCGTGGCGGCCGTGGGGCACAGGGGGTGCGGGGCGGGGATCCGGGGTGGGCCCCGGAGCTCTGGGGGTGCTGGGGGGGCACCACTGAGCTGTGTCCGGCACTCACAGGGGTGTTCCAGCTCCTGGTAAAGTTCGAGTGTTCCTTCATTAACGGCACGGAGAAGGTCAGGTTCGTGCAGAGGCGAATCTACAACCGGGAGCAGGTCCTGATGTTCGACAGTGACGTGGGGCACTACGTGGGGTTCACCCCCGCTGGGGAGGCCGAGGCCAGGTATTGGAACAGCGACCCGGCCAAAATGGAGGACGAACGGGCTGCGGTGGACACGTACTGCCGGCACAACTACCCGATTGTTGCCCCGTTCAGCGTGGAGCGCCGAGGTGAGCGCGGGGCAGAGCGTGTGCCCTCGGGCCCTGCCCTGCCCGTGACCATCCCAGTCAATCCCAGTCCCCACCAGTCCCTTCCAGTGTATTCCCAGTCTCCCTCCCACTCCATTCCCAGTCCCCTTGAAGCCCATTGCCAATCCCCCCCAGTCCATTCCCAGTCCATCTCCGTCCCTCCCAGTCCATTCCCAGTTCAACCCCAGTTCCCTCTCCAACTTCCACCCTCTCTCCCAGTGCCGAGTGCCCCTCCCATCTTTCTCAGTTCCCCTCCTGTCCTTCCCAGTCCCTCCCAGTCCGTCCCAGTCCCACCCAGCCCCTCCAACTCAGTTCCCAGTCGATTCCCAGTTCATTCCCAGTTCACTCTCAGATCTCCACCCACTCTCCCAGTACCCCCATTCCCCTCCCACATCTCTCAGAGCCACCCCGGTTCCTCCCAGTCCTTTCCCAGTCCATCCCAGTTCATTCCCAGTCCCGCCTTGTTCCTTCCCACTCATATTCAGCCCATTCCCATTCCATTCCCCATCCCTCCCAGTTCATTCCCAGCCCCTCCCAGTCCCTCCCAGTCCATTCCAGTCCATTCCCAGTCCCTCCCAGTCCCTCCCAGTCCATCCCAGTCCATCCCAGTCCATTCCCAGTCCCTCCCAGTCCCTCCCAGTCCATTCCAGTCCATTCCCAGTCCCTCCCAGTCCCTCCCAGTCCATCCCAGTCCATCCCAGTCCATTCCCAGTCCATTCCCAGTCCACCCCAGTCCCTCCCAGTGGCCCCCATCGCGTCCATTTCAGCGACGCGTAACGCTGACGCTTCTCAGCCAATCAGATCGCGTCTCTCTGGTGACTCCCCTGTTGCCAGGCAGACCCGCAGCGCCGAGAGCCCCGCGCTGGACTCGGCCTCGCAGCGCCGCGCCCTCCATTCCCAGTTCCTCCCAGTCCATCCCAGTCCCTCCAAGACCATCTCCAATTCCTCCCCACTCCCTCCCAGTCCCTCCCAGTCCCTCCCAGTCTATTCCCAGTCTATTCCCAGTCCCTCCCATTCCATCCCAGTCCATCCCAGTCCATTCCCAGTTCACTCTCAAACCTCCACCCTCTCTTCCAGTGCCCCCCATCTCCTCCTGCCTCTCTCAGGGCCACCCAAATCCCTCCCAGTCTACACCCAGTGCATCCCAGTCTATTCCCAGTCCATCCCAGTCCATTTCCAGTCCACTCCCATTCCCTCAAAAACCTTCCCAGTGCCTTCCAGTCCCTCCCAGTCCATTCCCAGTCCCTCCCAATCCATTCCCAGTTCCCCACAGTCGATTCCCAGTCTCACCAGTCCATTCCCAGTCCCTCCCACTCCATTCCCAGTCCCTCCCAGTCCATTCCCACTTTCTCCAGTCCCTCCCAGTCCATTCCCAGTCCCTCCCAGTCCATTCCCAGTTCCTCCCCAGCCCAGCCCAGCCCTCCCCTCTCTCTCCCAGTGCCCCCCAGCTGATCCCAGTGCGTCCCCGCTCTCTCTCTCTCTCTCTCCCAGTGCCCCCCAGCGTGTCCATCTCGCTGGTGCCCCCCTCGAGCTCCCAGCCGGGCCCCGGCCGCCTGCTCTGCTCCGTGATGGATTTCTACCCTGCTGCCATCCAGGTGAGGTGGTTCCAGGGCCAGCAGGAGCTCTCGGAGCACGTGGTGGCCACCGACGTGGTCCCCAACGGGGACTGGACCTACCAGCTGCTGGTGCTGCTGGAAACGCCGCCCCGGCGCGGGCTCACCTACAGCTGCCAGGTGGAGCACGTCAGCCTGGAGCAGCCCCTGAGCCGGCACTGGGGTACGGGGGAGCCCCTGGGGGCGCTGGCAGAGCCACTGGGCTGTGCTGGGAGCCACTGGGAGGGAGCTGGAGAGAGCCGGGCTGGGACTGGGAGAGGCCCTGGGGGCTGGACAAGGGCTGGGAAGGGGTTTGGGGGAGGCTGGGGAGGGTGGGATGGGGTTGGGGGGGTCCTGGTGGGCACTGGGAGGGAGTTTGGGGGCGCTGGGAGTGACTGGGAGGGAGTTTGGGGGGCGCTGGGTGTGACTGGGAGGGAGTTTGGGGGTCCTGGTGGGCACTGGGAGGGAGTTTGGGGGCGCTGGGTGTGACTGGGAGGGAGTTTGGGGGTGCTGGGTGTGACTGGGAGGGAGTTTGGGGTTGCTGGGTGTGACTGGGAGGGAGTTTGGGGACGCTGGGTGTGACTGGGAGGGAGTTTGGGGGCGCTGGGTGTGACTGGGAGGGAGTTTGGGGGCGCTGGGTGTGACTGGGAGGGAGTTTGGGGGCGCTGGGTGTGACTGGGAGGGAGTTTGGGGGCGCTGGGTGTGACTGGGAGGGATCGCAGTGAGCCCGGAGGCGCTGGAAGGAGATCGGCCATGGCCAAGCGGGGCTCGCCATGAGCTCGGTTGTGCTGGGCACAGACTGGGAGGGCTCTGGCTGAGTCCTGCTGGGGCTGCCCAGGGACTGCGAGAGGCTTTGGGGCTCCTGGGGCGCTGGGGGCAACTGGGAGGGGGCTGTGGGATCCTCAGAGGGACGGGAGGGGCTTTGGTGGCTCCTGGCCAGGACCAAAAGGGATCGGGGGGAGGTTTCAGGGGCTCCTGGCTGGGCTGGGGGCCACAGGGAGGGCGCTGGGAGGGGCTGGGGGTGTCCGTGAGGGGTTTTGGGGGTGCTGAGCCCTGCGGACCCCCCAGAGATGCCGCCGGACGCCGCCCGCAGCAAGATGCTGACGGGCATCGGGGGCTTCGTCTTGGGCTTCGTCTTCCTGGCGCTGGGGCTCGGCTTCTACGTGCGCAAGAAGGTCAGGGCGGGTGCCGGGGGTGGCGTCCCGGCCGTGGCGGAGCGTGCGCGCTCCCGCCGGGGCCCCCAGCCCGGTGTCACCCCCTTTTCTCTGCCCACAGAGCTCCTGAGCCGCCGGCGGCCGCAGCCCCTCCCCGTGGGCTCGGGCCCGGCCGGGACCCCCCGCTCCGTCCCCGCTCCGCTGATTTTGGGGGGGGTCCCGTGTCCCCCCCAGCGCCGCTGGCGCTCTGCCCCCGCCCAGTGCCTGCTCCCAGTGCTCCCAATAAAGCTTCCCAGTTGGCCCCGGGGCCGTTTATTGGGGGCGATGGGGAGGGGATTGGGGGGGGGGCGATGGGGACGGATTTGGGCAAAGGGAGGGGGAGAAAGGGTGGGGGCTGGGCCCGGGGGGAGCGGGAGGAGGAGGAGGAGGAGGAGGAGGAGGAAGGATTAGAAAGGAGGAGGGAGGAGGAGGAACCGGGAAGAAGAGGAAGAAGAGAGGAAGAGGAGGGAGAAAGGAGGAGGAGGAAGAACCGCGCGGTTCTCCCGCCCCGCCTCGAGGCGGAGGAGGCGGAGGAGGAGCAACCAGGTAGAAGAGGAAGGAGAGAGGAAGAGGAGCAGTCGGAAGAAGACGACCCGAACGGGATTAATTTTAATAAATAATTGAAAAACTTTACAGAAGTATTAAATATAGAAATTAGTATTATACTAAGTGTTACTAAAATAGAATTTTCGTTTACCTAATTTTGTTACATTTAAATAGTAATGAATAATTTCCTGGACTCCGTTGTTAATTAAATTCTGTTTCTGAAGCGGAGCGGGACAAAGGGATCAAAAGAGAAAATCCCAGCGAACCCCAAATCCGGGACCCCGCACCCAAACCCCACCTTGGACCCCCAGAATCGGGGTCCGGGTCAGGGCCAGCAGCGGCAGCAGCCGGGGGAGGCTCCGCGCTCCGTCCATGGCGCTCCGGGCACAGCGGGAAGGGTCGGTGCTGCTGCCAGGAACGCGGATCCAAACTGGGGGCACTGGGAACGGGGGAGCAGCGCCCCAGAAAGCGCTCGGCCAATGGGAGAGCGGGGTGTATGGCGCGTCACCTGTTGCCGGGGTGAGCGTTCAGAAATTGAGCTCCCTAAGAAATTCCGGCCAATCAGAAAAAGGAGCGGAAATGACGCCTCAGGTGCTGGGTAGAGCCTCTGGAAATCGGGCTCCCAACGGAACCGGCCAATTACAGAGCGCAAAAATCACTGCGCCCAATGAGAGCGAGCCCCAAAAAAACCACAACCAATGAAAGCGCGGCCAAAAACCACGCCCGACCAATCAGGGAGCGCGTCCCTCATGACCCCGCGCTGCTCCGGGCTGGTTCTCGCAGTTGGGCGCGGTCGGTTTGGGGTGGAGGTCGCCGGCCATGGGGCGAGGGCCGGCAGCCGGGGCCCTACTGGTGGCACTGGTGGTGCTGGGAGCCCCCCCGGCTGCGGGCGCGGAGCTCTCGGGTGAGCGGGGGCGGGAGGCGCTGGGACAGGGGGGGAGAAGGGGGAAAAGGGGACGGGGGGACCCCAAAACCGAGCGGGAGGGGGCTGGGGATTGGGGATTTTTTAAAAAGAGTGGAAAAGAGGCAAAATGGGGGAAATGGGACCCCAAAAATCCTATCGGGAGAGGATGGAGGTGGGAGGGGAGAGGATGCGAAAGGGGAAATGGGGGAAGGGCGGCAAAGAGGAAGCAGCAGCGCGGGCAGGAGGGTCCCGTGGCGGCCGTGGGGCACAGGGGGTGCGGGGCGGGGATCCGGGGTGGGCCCCGGAGCTCTGGGGGTGCGGCTGGGGGGTGCTGGGGGGGCACCACTGAGCTGTGTCCGGCACTCACAGGGGTGTTCCAGCACATGTCTAAGGTCGAGTGTTCCTTCATTAACGGCACGGAGAAGGTCAGGTTCATAATGAGGTACATCTACAACCGGGAGCAGTACGCGATGTTCGACAGTGACGTGGGGCACTACGTGGGGTTCACCCCCTTTGGGGAGATGAATGCCAAGCGCTGGAACAGCGACCCGGCCAAAATGGAGGACAGACGGGCTTCGGTGGACACGGTCTGCCGGCACAACTACCCGATTGTTGCCCCGTTCAGCGTGGAGCGCCGAGGTGAGCGCGGGGCAGAGCGTGTGCCCTCGGGCCCTGCCCTGCCAGTGACCATCCCAGTCAATCCCAGTCCCCACCAGTCCCTTCCAGTGTATTCCCAGTCCCTCCCACTCCATTCCCAGTCTCCTTCAAATCCATTCCCAGTCCCTCCCACTCCATTCCCAGTCCCCTTCCAGCCCATTCCCAATCCCTCCCAGTCCATCCCAGTCCCTCTCAGTCCAACCCAACCCCTTCCAGTCCATTCCCAGTTCATCCCAATCCCTCCCAGCCCATTCCCAGTCCATCCCAGTCCATTCCCAGTCATTCCCAGTCCATCTCAGTCCCTCCCAGTCCATTCCCAGTTCAATCCCAGTTCCCTCTCCGACTTCCACCCTCTCTCCCAGTGCCGAGTGCCCCTCCCATCTTTCTCAGTTCCCCTCCTGTCCTTCCCAGTCCCTCCCAGTCCCTCCCAGTCCCACCCAGTCCCTCCAACTCAGTTCCCAGTCGATTCCCAGTTCATTCCCAGTTCTCTCTCAGATCTCCACCCACTCTCCCAGTACCCCCATCCCCTCCCACATCTCTCAGAGCCACCCCGGTTCCTCCCAGTCTATCCCAGTTCATTCCCAGTCGCTCCTAGTCCTTCCCCAGTCCATCCCAGTTCATGCCCAGTCCCGCCTTCTTCCTTCCCACTCATATTCAGCAAATTCCCATTCCATTCCCTATCCGTCCCAGTTCCTCCCAGTCCATTCCCAGTCCATCCCAGTCCCTCCCAGTCCCTCCCAGTGGCCCCCATCGCGTCCATTTCAGCGACGCGTAACGCTGACGCTTCTCAGCCAATCAGATCGCGTCTCTCTGGTGACTCCCCTGTTGCCAGGCAGACCCGCAGCGCCGAGAGCCCCGCGCTGGACTCGGCCTCGCAGCGCCGCGCCCTCCATTCCCAGTTCCTCCCAGTCCAGCCCAGTCCCTCCAAGGCCATCTCCAATTCCTCCCCAGTCCATCCCAGTCCCTCCCAGTCCCTCCCAGTCCATTCCCAGTTTCTCCAGTCCCTCCCAGTCCATTCCCATTCCCTCCCAATCAATTCCCATTCCCTCCCAGTCCCTCCCAGTCCATCCCAGTCCATTCCCAGTTTCTCCATTCCCTCCCAGTCCATCCCCAGTCCATCCCCAGTCCATCCCAGTCTATTCCCAGTCCATTTCCAGTCCATTCCCAGTTTCTCCATTCCCTCCCATTCCCACCAAGTCCATTCCCAGTCCATCCCAGTCCATTCCCAGTTCACTCCCAGACCTCCACCCTCTCTTCCAGTGCCCCCCATCTCCTCCTGCCTCTCTCAGCACCACCCAACTCCCTCCCAGTCTACACCCAGTCCCTCCCAGTCTATTCCCAGTCCATCCCAGTCCATTTCCAGTCCACTCCCATTCCCTCAAAAACCTTCCCAGTCCCTCCCAATCCCTCCCCAGTCCATTCCCAGTCCCTCCCAGTCCATTCCCTGTTTCTCCATTCCCTCCCAGTCCATTCTCAGTTTCTCCAGTCTCTCCCAGTCCATTCCCAGTCCCTCCCCAGCCCAGCCCAGCCCTCCCCTCTCTCTCCCAGTGTCCCCCAGCTGATCCCAGTGTGTCCCCGCTCTCTCTCTCTCTCTCTCTCCCAGTGCCCCCCAGCGTGTCCATCTCGCTGGTGCCCCCCTCGAGCTCCCAGCCGGGCCCCGGCCGCCTGCTCTGCTCCGTGATGGATTTCTACCCTGCTGCCATCCAGGTGAGGTGGTTCCAGGGCCAGCAGGAGCTCTCGGAGCACGTGGTGGCCACCGACGTGGTCCCCAACGGGGACTGGACCTACCAGCTGCTGGTGCTGCTGGAAACGCCGCCCCGGCGCGGGCTCACCTACAGCTGCCAGGTGGAGCACGTCAGCCTGGAGCAGCCCCTGAGGCGGCACTGGGGTACGGGGGAGCCCCTGGGGGCGCTGGCAGAGCCACTGGGCTGTGCTGGGAGCCACTGGGAGGGAGCTGGAGAGAGCCGGGCTGGGACTGGGAGAGGCCCTGGGGACTGGGCAAGGGCTGGGAAGGGGTTTGGGGGATGCTGGGGAGGGTGGGATGGGGTTGGGGGGGTCCTGGTGGGCACTGGGAGGGAGTTTGGGGGTTCTGGGTGTGACTGGGAGGGAATTTGGGGGCACTGGGTGTGACTGGGAGGGAGTTTGGGGTCTCTGGGTGTGACTGGGAGGGAGTTTGGGGGTCCTGGTGGGCACTGGGAGGGGGCTGTGGGATCCTCAGAGGGGCGGGAGGAGCTTTGGTGGCTCCTGGCCAGGACCAAAAGGGATCGGGGGGAGGTTTCAGGGGCTCCTGGCTGGGCTGGGGGCCACAGGGAGGGCGCTGGGAGGGGCTGGGGGTGTCCCTGAGGGGTTTTGGGGGTGCTGAGCCCTGCGGACCCCCCAGAGATGCCGCCGGACGCCGCCCGCAGCAAGATGCTGACGGGCATCGGGGGCTTCGTCTTGGGCTTCGTCTTCCTGGCGCTGGGGCTCGGCTTCTACGTGCGCAAGAAGGTCAGGGCGGGTGCCGGGGGTGGCGTCCCGGCCGTGGCGGAGCGTGCGCGCTCCCGCCGGGGCCCCCAGCCCGGTGTCACCCCCTTTTCTCTGCCCACAGAGCTCCTGAGCCGGCGGCGGCCGCAGCCCCTCCCCGTGGGCTCGGGCCCGGCCGGGACCCCCCGCTCCGTCCCCGCTCCGCTGATTTTGGGGGGGGTCCCGTGTCCCCCCCAGCGCCGCTGGCGCTCTGCCCCCGCCCAGTGCCTGCTCCCAGTGCTCCCAATAAAGCTTCCCAGTTGGCCCCGGGGCCGTTTATTGGGGGCGATGGGGAGGGGGCTGGGGGGGGGCGGTGATGGGGACGGATTTGGGCAAAGGGAGGGGGAGAAAGGGTGGGGGCTGGGCCCGGGGGGAGCGGGAGGAGGAGGAGGAGGAGGGGGAGGAGGAGGAGGAGGATGAGGAGGATGAGGATGAGGAGGGGGAGGATGAGGACGGGGAGGAGGAGGAGGGGGAGGATGAAGTTGAGGAGGGGTCGCTGCCGGCGGATCCCGCCCTGCCCCGGCGCGGGCCGAGCTCTGTGCGCCGCTCCTGCTCCATCCGCCCTGGAAAGATCCACGCTGGACAATCCCGGGTCACCCGCGCTGGCCGCACACCCCGCTGGGGACGCTGCATCTTCCTGTCTGCCCCCGTTGTCGCCGGGATGAAGGCCGGAGGGTCCGCGCTGCTTCTTTGGTTCCGGCTCCTCTTCCTCATCTCTCGCTCCTCTTCCTCCTGCCCCTCCTCCCCCGAGGTTCCATCGCTCCTCCCCCTTCCTCACCCCGCCTATTTCCCCTCGTCTCTCTCACGTCCCCCGCTCCTTCCTCCTCCTCCTCCTCCTCCCGCTCCCCCCAGGCCCAGCCCCCACCCTTTCTCCCCCTCCCTTTGCCCAAATCCGTCCCCATCGCCCCCCCCCCCAACCCCCTCCCCATCGCCCCCAATAAACGGCCCCGGGGCCAACTGGGAAGCTTTATTGGGAGCACTGGGAGCAGGCACTGGGCGGGGGCAGAGCGCCAGCGGCGCTGGGGGGGACACGGGACCCCCCCCAAAATCAGCGGAGCGGGGACGGAGCGGGGGGTCCCGGCCGGGCCCGAGCCCACGGGGAGGGGCTGCGGCCGCCGCCGGCTCAGGAGCTCTGTGGGCAGAGAAAAGGGGGTGACACCGGGCTGGGGGCCCCGGCGGGAGCGCGCACGCTCCGCCACGGCCGGGACGCCACCCCCGGCACCCGCCCTGACCTTCTTGCGCACGTAGAAGCCGAGCCCCAGCGCCAGGAAGACGAAGCCCAAGACGAAGCCCCCGATGCCCGTCAGCATCTTGCTGCGGGCGGCGTCCGGCGGCATCTCTGGGGGGGCCGCAGGGCTCAGCACCCCCAAAACCTCTCACGGACACCCCCAGCCCCTCCCAGCGCCCTCCCTGTGGCCCCCAGCCCAGCCAGGAGCCCCTGAAACCTCCCCCCGATCCCTTTTGGTCCTGGCCAGGAGCCACCAAAGCCCCTCCCGTCCCTCTGAGGATCCCACAGCCCCCTCCCAGTTGCCCCCAGCGCCCCAGGAGCCCCAAAGCCTCTCGCAGTCCCTGGGCAGCCCCAGCAGGACTCAGCCAGAGCCCTCCCAGTCTGTGCCCAGCACAACCGAGCTCATGGCGAGCCCCGCTTGGCCATGGCCGATCTCCTTCCAGCGCCTCCGGGCTCACTGCGATCCCTCCCAGTCACACCCAGCAACCCCAAACTCCCTCCCAGTCACACCCAGCACCCCCAAACTCCCTCCCAGTCACACCCAGCGCCCCCAAACTCCCTCCCAGTCACACCCAGCGCCCCCAAACTCCCTCCCAGTCACACCCAGCGCCCCCAAACTCCCTCCCAGTCACACCCAGCGCCCCCAAACTCCCTCCCAGTCACACCCAGCGCCCTCAAAATCCCTCCCAGTCACACCCAGCGCCCCCAAACTCCCTCCCAGTCACACCCAGCGCCCCCAAACTCCCTCCCAGTCACTCCCAGCGCCCCCAAACTCCCTCCCAGTCACACCCAGAACCCCCAAACTCCCTCCCAGTGTCCACCAGCGCCCCCCCAACCCCATCCCACCCTCCCCAGCATCCCCCAAACCCCTTCCCAGCCCTTGCCCAGCCCCCAGAGCCTCTCCCAGTCCCAGCCCGGCTCTCTCCAGCTCCCTCCCAGTGGCTCCCAGCACAGCCCAGTGGCTCTGCCAGCGCCCCCAGGGGCTCCCCCGTACCCCAGTGCCGGCTCAGGGGCTGCTCCAGGCTGACGTGCTCCACCTGGCAGCTGTAGGTGAGCCCGCGCCGGGGCGGCGTTTCCAGCAGCACCAGCAGCTGGTAGGTCCAGTCCCCGTTGGGGACCACGTCGGTGGCCACCACGTGCTCCGAGAGCTCCTGCTGGCCCTGGAACCACCTCACCTGGATGGCAGCAGGGTAGAAATCCATCACGGAGCAGAGCAGGCGGCCGGGGCCGGGCTGGGAGCTCGAGGGGGGCACCAGCGAGATGGACACGCTGGGGGGCACTGGGAGAGAGAGAGAGAGAGAGAGCGGGGACACACTGGGATCAGCTGGGGGGCACTGGGAGAGAGAGGGGAGGGCTGGGCTGGGCTGGAGAGGGACTGGGAATGGACTGGGAGGGAATGGGAATGGACTGGGAGGGAATGGGAATGGACTGTGGGGAACTGGGAATGGACTGGGAGGGACTGGGGATGGATTGGGAGGGACTGGGGATGGTCTGGGAGGGAATGGAGAAACTGGAATGGACTGGGAGGGACTAGAAGGCACTGGGAAGGTTTTTGAGGGAATGGGAGTGGACTAGAAATGGACTGGGATAGACTGGGAATAGACTGGGAGGCACTGGGTGTAGACTGGGAGGGAGTTGGGTGGCACTGAGAGAGGCAGGAGGAGATGGGGGGCACTGGAAGAGAGGGTGGAGGTCTGGGAGTGAACTGGGAATGGACTGGGATGGACTGGGATGGACTGGGAGGGACTGGGATTTCTTGGGTTGGCACTGAGAGAGATGGGAGGGGATGGGGGGAACCGACAGAGAGGGTGGAGGTTTGAGAGTGAACTGGGAATGAACTGGGAATGGACTGGGAGGGAATGGAGAAACTGGGAATGGACTGGGAGGGAGTGGGGAGGAATTGGAGATGGCCTTGGAGGGACTGGGCTGGACTGGGAGGAACTGGGAATGGAGGGCGCGGCGCTGCGAGGCCGAGTCCAGCGCGGGGCTCTCGGCGCTGCGGGTCTGCCTGGCAACAGGGGAGTCACCAGAGAGACGCGATCTGATTGGCTGAGAAGCGTCAGCGTTACGCGTCGCTGAAATGGACGCGATGGGGGCCGCTGGGAGGGACTGGGGTGGACTGAGAATGGACTGGGAATGGACTGGGATGGACTGGGATGGATTGGGAGGGACTGGGAATGGACTGGGAATGGAGTGGGAGGGACTGGGAATGGACTGGAATGGACTGGGAGGGACTGGGAGGGGCTGGGAATGAACTGGGAGGGATGGGGAATGGAATGGGAATGGGCTGAATATGAGTGGGAAGGAAGAAGCTTGGACTGGGAATGAACTGGGATGTACTGGGAAAGGACTAGGAGCGACTGGGAATGAACTGGAATGGACTGGGGAAGGACTAGGAGCGACTGGGAATGAACTGGGATGGACTGGGAGGAACCGGGGTGGCACTGAGAGATGTGGGAGGGAATGGGGTTACTGGGAGAGTGGGTGGAGATCTGAGAGTGAACTGGGAATGAACTGGGAATCGACTGGGAACTGAGTTGGAGGGGCTGGGTGGGATTGGGACAGACTGGGACGGACTGGGAAGGACTGGAGGGGAACTGAGAAAGATGGGAGGGAAACACGGCCCTGGGAGAGAGGGTGGAAGTTGGAGAGGGAACTGGGATTGAACTGGGAATGGACTGGGAGGGACTGAGATGGACTGGGGATGACTGGGAATGGACTGGGATGGACTGGGAATGGGCTGGGAGGGATTGGGATTTACTGGGAATGGACTGGAAGGGGTTGGGATGGACTGGGAGGGACTGGGAATGAACTCGAAGGGGACTGGGAATGTAGTGGGAGGGAGACTGGGAATACACTGGAAGGGACTGGTGGGGACTGGGATTGACTGGGATGGGCACTGGCAGGGCAGGGCCCGAGGGCACACGCTCTGCCCCGCGCTCACCTCGGCGCTCCACGCTGAACGGGGCAGCAATCGGGTAGTTGTGCCGGCAGAACGTGTCCACCGCAGTCCGTGCGTACTCCAGTCTGGCCGGGTCGCTGTTCCAGCGCTTGGCAACCCTCTCCCCATAGGGGGTGAACCCCACGTAGTGCCCCACGTCACTGTCGAACATCGCGTACTGCACCCGGTTGTAGATTTTCCTCTCCACCAACCTGACCTTCTCCGTGCCGTTAATGAAGTGACACTCGGCCTTTTGCAGGTACTGGAACACCCCTGTGAGTGCAGGACACAGCTCAGTGGTGCCCCCCCAGCCGCACCCCCAGAGCTCCGGGGCCCACCCCGGATCCCCGCCCCGCACCCCCTGTGCCCCACGGCCGCCACGGGACCCTCCTGCCCGCGCTGCCGCTTCCTCTTTGCCGCCCTTCCCCCATTTCCCCTTCCGCATCCTCTCCCCTCCCACCTCCATCCCCTCCCGATAGGATTTTTGGGGTCCCATTTCCCCCATTTTGCCGATTTTCAATTCTGGTAAAAATTTCCCCAATCCCCGGCCCCTTCCCGCTCAGTTTTGGGGTCCCCCCGTCCCCTTTTCCCCCTTCTCCCGCCCTGTCCCAGCGCCTCCCGCCCCCGCTCACCCGAGAGCTCCGCGCCCGCAGCCGGGGGGGCTCCCAGCACCACCAGTGCCACCAGTAGGGCCCCGGCTGCCGGCCCTCGCCCCATGGCCGGCGACCTCCACCCCAAACCGACCGCGCCCAACTGCGAGAACCAGCCCGGAGCAGCGCGGGGTCATGAGGGACGCGCTCCCTGATTGGTCGGGCGTGGTTTTTGGCCGCGCTTTCATTGCTTGTGGTTTTTTTCGGGCTCGCTCTCATTGGGCGCAGTGATTTTTGCGATCTCTGTAATTGGCCGGTTCCGTTGGGAGCCCGATTTCCAGAGGCTCTACCCAGCACCTGAGGCGTCATTTCCGCTCCTTTTTCTGATTGGCCGGAATTTCTTAGGGAGCTCAAGTTCTGAACGCTCTCCCCGGCAACAGGTGACGCGCCATACACCCCGCTCTCCCATTGGCTGAGCGCTTTCTGGGGCGCTGCTCCCCCGTTCCCAGTGCCCCCAGTTCGGATCCGCGTTCCTGGCAGCAGCACCGACCCTTCCCGCTGTGTCCGGAGCGCCATGGACGGAGCGCGGAGCCTCCCCCGGCTGCTGCCGCTGCTGGCCCTGACCCTGACCCCGATTCTGGGGGTCCAAGGTGGGGTTTGGGTGCGGGGTCCCAGATTTGGGGTTCGCCGGAATTTTCTCTTTTGATCCCTTTGTCCCGCTCCGCTTCAGAAACAGAATTTAATTAACAACGGAGTCTAGCAAATTATTCATTACTATTTAAATGTAACAAAATTAGGTAAACGAAAATTCTATTTTAGTAACACTTAGTATAATACTAATTTCTATATTTAATAATTCTGTAAAGTTTTAAATTATTTATTAAAATCAACCCCGTTCGGGTCGTCTTGTTCCGACTGCTCCTCTTCGTCTCTCCTTCCTCTTCTATCTGGTTGCTCCTCCTCCTCCTCCTCCGCCTCGAGGCGGGGCGGGAGAACCGCGCGGTTCTTCCTCCTCCTCCTTTCTCCCTCCTCTTCCTCTCTTCTTCCTCTTCTTCCCGGTTCCTCCTCCTCCCTCCTCCTTTCTAATCCTTCCTCCTCCTCCTCCTCCTCCTCCTCCTCCTCCCGCTCCCCCCGGGCCCAGCCCCCACCCTTTCTCCCCCTCCCTTTGCCCAAATCCGTCCCCATCACCGCCCCCCCCAACCCCCTCCCCATCGCCCCCAATAAACGGCCCCGGGGCCAACTGGGAAGCTTTATTGGGAGCACTGGGAGCAGGCACTGGGCGGGGGCAGAGCGCCAGCGGCGCTGGGGGGGACACGGGACCCCCCCCAAAATCAGCGGAGCGGGGACGGAGCGGGGGGTCCCGGCCGGGCCCGAGCCCACGGGGAGGGGCTGCGGCCGCCGCCGGCTCAGGAGCTCTGTGGGCAGAGAAAAGGGGGTGACACCGGGCTGGGGGCCCCGGCGGGAGCGCGCACGCTCCGCCACGGCCGGGACGCCACCCCCGGCACCCGCCCTGACCTTCTTGCGCACGTAGAAGCCGAGCCCCAGCGCCAGGAAGACGAAGCCCAAGACGAAGCCCCCGATGCCCGTCAGCATCTTGCTGCGGGCGGCGTCCGGCGGCATCTCTGGGGGGTCCGCAGGGCTCAGCACCCCCAAAACCTCTCACGGACACCCCCAGCCCCTCCCAGCGCCCTCCCTGTGGCCCCCAGCCCAGCCAGGAGCCCCTGAAACCTCCCCCCGATCCCTTTTGGTCCTGGCCAGGAGCCACCAAAGCCCCTCCCGTCCCTCTGAGGATCCCACAGCCCCCTCCCAGTTGCCCCCAGCGCCCCAGGAGTCCCAAAGCCTCTCGCAGTCCCTGGGCAGCCCCAGCAGGACTCAGCCAGAGCCCTCCCAGTCTGTGCCCAGCACAACCGAGCTCATGGCGAGCCCCGCTTGGCCATGGCCGATCTCCTTCCAGCGCCTCCGGACTCACTGCGATCCCTCCCAGTCACACCCAGCGCCCCCAAACTCCCTCCCAGTCACACCCAGTGCCCCCAAACTCCCTCCCAGTCACACCCAGCGCCCCCAAACTCCCTCCCAGTCACACCCAGAGACCCCAAACTCCCTCCCAGTCGCACCCAGCGCCCCCAAACTCCCTCCCAGTCACACCCAGAGACCCCAAACTCCCTCCCAGTCGCACCCAGAGACCCCAAACTCCCTCCCAGTGCCCACCAGGACCCCCCCAACCCCATCCCACCCTCCCCAGCATCCCCCAAACCCCTTCCCAGCCCTTGCCCAGCCCCCAGGGCCTCTCCCAGTCCCAGCCCGGCTCTCTCCAGCTCCCTCCCAGTGGCTCCCAGCACAGCCCAGTGGCTCTGCCAGCGCCCCCGGGGGCTCCCCCGTACCCCAGTGCCGGCTCAGGGGCTGCTCCAGGCTGACGTGCTCCACCTGGCAGCTGTAGGTGAGCCCGCGCCGGGGCGGCGTTTCCAGCAGCACCAGCAGCTGGTAGGTCCAGTCCCCGTTGGGGACCACGTCGGTGGCCACCACGTGCTCCGAGAGCTCCTGCTGGCCCTGGAACCACCTCACCTGGATGGCAGCAGGGTAGAAATCCATCACGGAGCAGAGCAGGCGGCCGGGGCCGGGCTGGGAGCTCGAGGGGGGCACCAGCGAGATGGACACGCTGGGGGGCACTGGGAGAGAGAGAGAGAGAGAGAGCGGGGACACACTGGGATCAGCTGGGGGGCACTGGGAGAGAGAGGGGAGGGCTGGGCTGGGCTGGGGAGGGACTGGGAATGGACTGGGAGGGACTGGGGATGGACTGGGAGGGAATGGGAATGGACTGGGAGGGAATGGGAATGGACTGGGATGGAATGGGAATGGACTGGAAGGGACTGGGAATGGACTGGGATGGAATGGGAATGGACTGGGAGGGACTGGGAATGGACTGGGATGGAATGGGAATGGACTGGGAGGGACTGGGAATGGACTGGGAGGGAATGGAGAAACAGGGAATGGACTGGGAGGGACTGGGGACCGATTGGGAGGGAATGGTGAAACTGGGAATGGACTGGGAGGGACTGGAAGGCACTGGGAAGGTTTTTGAGGGAATGAGAGTGGACTGAAAATTGACTGGGATGGTCTGGGAATAGACTGGGAGGGACTGGGAATGGACTGGGAGGGACTGGGAAGGGACTGGGAATGGACTGGGAGGGACTGGGAATGGACTGGGAGGGAGTGGGGAGGAATTGGAGATGGCCTTGGAGGGACTGCGATGGACTGGGAGGAACTGGGAATGGAGGGCGCGGCGCTGCGAGGCCGAGTCCAGCGCGGGGCTCTCGGCGCTGCGGGTCTGCCTGGCAACAGAGGAGTCACCAGAGAGACGCGATCTGATTGGCTGAGAAGCGTCAGCGTTACGCGTCGCTGAAATGGACGCGATGGGGCCACTGGGAGGGACTGGGGTGGACTGGGAATGGGCTGGGATGGACTGGGATGGACTGGGAATGGACTGGGAATGGGCTGAATATGAGTGGGAAGGAAGAAGCTTGGACTGGGAATGAATTGGGATGGATTGGGAATGGACTTGGAGGAACTGGGGTGGCACTGAGAGATGTGGGAGGGGATGGGGGTACTGAGAGAGTGGGTGGAGATCTGAGAGTGAACTGGGAATGAACTGGGAATCGACTGGGAACTGAGTTGGAGGGGCTAGGTGGGACTGGGACGGACTGGGAGGGACTGGGAAGGACTGGAGTGGAACTGAGAAAGATGGGAGGGGCACTCGGCACTGGGAGAGAGGGTGGAAGTTGGAGAGGGAACTGGGTTTGAACTGGGAATGGACTGGGAGGGACTGAGATGGACTGGGAATGGGCAGGGAATGGACTCGAAGGGGACTGGGAATGGAGTGGGAGGGAGACTGGGAATACACTGGAAGGGACTGGTGGGGACTGGGATTGACTGGGATGGGCACTGGCAGGGCAGGGCCCGAGGGCACACGCTCTGCCCCGCGCTCACCTCGGCGCTCCACGCTGAACGGGGCAGCAATCGGGTAGTTGTGCCGGCAGTACCGGTCCACCTGAGCCCGTTTGTACTCCAGTATGGCCGGGTCGCTGTTCCAGCCCTTGGCCCACCTCTCCCCAGCGGGGGTGAACCCCACGTAGTGCCCCACGTCACTGTCGAACATCACGTCCTGCATCCGGTTGTAGATGTACCTCTCCACGAACCTCACCTTCTCCGTGCCGTTAATGAAGTGACACTCGGCCTTTTGCAGGTTCACGAACACCCCTGTGAGTGCAGGACACAGCTCAGTGGTGCC
Organism: Agelaius phoeniceus; assembly: GCF_051311805.1. Classification (NCBI taxonomy): domain Eukaryota; kingdom Metazoa; phylum Chordata; class Aves; order Passeriformes; family Icteridae; genus Agelaius; species Agelaius phoeniceus. The sequence continues at coordinate 741,736 of NC_135291.1, read as the reverse complement.
CCCCCAGCCGCACCCCCAGAGCTCCGGGGCCCACCCCGGATCCCCGCCCCGCACCCCCTGTGCCCCACGGCCGCCACGGGACCCTCCTGCCCGCGCTGCCGCTTCCTCTTTGCCGCCCTTCCCCCATTTCCCCTTCCGCATCCTCTCCCCTCCCACCTCCATCCCCTCCCGATAGGATTTTTGGGGTCCCATTTCCCCCATTTTGCCGATTTTCAATTCTGGTAAAAATTTCCCCAATCCCCGGCCCCTTCCCGCTCAGTTTTGGGGTCCCCCCGTCCCCTTTTCCCCCTTCTCCCGCCCTGTCCCAGCGCCTCCCGCCCCCGCTCACCCGAGAGCTCCGCGCCCGCAGCCGGGGGGGCTCCCAGCACCACCAGTGCCACCAGTAGGGCCCCGGCTGCCGCCCCTCGCCCCATGGCCGGCGACCTCCACCCCAAACCGACCGCGCCCAACTGCGAGAACCAGCCCGGAGCAGCGCGGGGTCATGAGGGACGCGCTCCCTGATTGGTCGGGCGTGGTTTTTGGCCGCGCTTTCATTGGTTGTGGTTTTTTTGGGGCTCGCTCTCACTGGCCGCAGTGATTTTTGCGATCTCTGTAATTGGCCGGTTCCGTTGGGAGCCCGATTTCCAGAGGCTCTACCCAGCACCTGAGGCGTCATTTCCGCTCCTTTTTCTGATTGGCCGGAATTTCTTAGGGAGCTCAAGTTCTGAACGCTCTCCCCGGCAACAGGTGACGCGCCATACACCCCGCTCTCCCATTGGCCGAGCGCTTTTCGGGGTGCTGCTTCCCCGTTCCCAGTGCCCCCAGTTCGGATCCGCGTTCCTGGCAGCAGCACCGACCCTTCCCGCTGTGCCCGGAGCGCCATGGACGGAGCGCGGAGCCTCCCCCGGCTGCTGCCGCTGCTGGCCCTGACCCTGACCCCGATTCTGGGGGTCCAAGGTGGGGTTTGGGCGGCGGGGTTCCGGATTTGGGGTTCGCTGGGATTTTTATTCGGATCCCCTTTCCCGCTCAGCTTTAGAAACAAAATTTAATTAACAACGGAGTCCAGTAAATTATTTGCTACTATTTAAATGTAATAAAATTATGTAAACGTAAATTCTATTTTAGTAACACTTAGTATAATACTAATTTATACATTTAATACTTCTGTAAAGTTTTAAATTATTTATTAAAATAATCCCGTTCGGGTCGTCTTCTTCCGGCTGCTCCTCTTCCTCTCTCCTTCCTCTTCTACCTGGTTGCTCCTCCTCCTCCTCCTCCTCCTCCTCCTCCTCCCGCTCCCCCGGGCCCAGCCCCCACCCTTTCTCCCCCTCCCTTTGCCCAAATCCGTCCCCATCGCCCCCCACCCCAATCCCCTCCCCATCGCCCCCAATAAACGGCCCCGGGGCCAACTGGGAAGCTTTATTGGGAGCACTGGGAGCAGGCACTGGGCGGGGGCAGAGCGCCAGCGGCGCTGGGGGGGGACACGGGACCCCCCCCAAAATCAGCGGAGCGGGGACGGAGCGGGGGGTCCCGGCCGGGCCCGAGCCCACGGGGAGGGGCTGCGGCCGCCGCCGGCTCAGGAGCTCTGTGGGCAGAGAAAAGGGGGTGACACCGGGCTGGGGGCCCCGGCGGGAGCGCGCACGCTCCGCCACGGCCGGGACGCCACCCCCGGCACCCGCCCTGACCTTCTTGCGCACGTAGAAGCCGAGCCCCAGCGCCAGGAAGACGAAGCCCAAGACGAAGCCCCCGATGCCCGTCAGCATCTTGCTGCGGGCGGCGTCCGGCGGCATCTCTGGGGGGTCCGCAGGGCTCAGCACCCCCAAAACCTCTCACGGACACCCCCAGCCCCTCCCAGCGCCCTCCCTGTGGCCCCCAGCCCAGCCAGGAGCCCCTGAAACCTCCCCCCGATCCCTTTTGGTCCTGGCCAGGAGCCACCAAAGCCCCTCCCGTCCCTCTGAGGATCCCACAGCCCCCTCCCAGTTGCCCCCAGCGCCCCAGGAGTCCCAAAGCCTCTCGCAGTCCCTGGGCAGCCCCAGCAGGACTCAGCCAGAGCCCTCCCAGTCTGTGCCCAGCACAACCGAGCTCATGGCGAGCCCCGCTTGGCCATGGCCGATCTCCTTCCAGCGCCTCCGGGCTCACTGCGATCCCTCCCAGTCACACCCAGCGCCCCCAAACTCCCTCCCAGTCACACCCAGCGCCCCCAAACTCCCTCCCAGTCACATCCAGCGCCCCCAAACTCCCTCCCAGTCACACCCAGCGCCCCCAAACTCCCTCCCAGTCACACCCAGTGCTCCCAAACTCCCTCCCAGTCACACCCATCACCCCCAAACTCCCTCCCAGTCACACCCAGCGCCCCCAAACTCCCTCCCAGTCACACCCAGCGCCCCCAAACTCCCTCTCAGTCACTCCCAGCAACCCCAAACTCCCTCCCAGTGCCCACCAGGACCCCCCCAACCCCATCCCACCCTCCCCAGCATCCCCCAAACCCCTTCCCAGCCCTTGCCCAGCCCCCAGGGCCTCTCCCAGTCCCAGCCCGGCTCTCTCCAGCTCCCTCCCAGTGGCTCCCAGCACAGCCCAGTGGCTCTGCCAGCGCCCCCAGGGGCTCCCCCGTACCCCAGTGCCGGCTCAGGGGCTGCTCCAGGCTGACGTGCTCCACCTGGCAGCTGTAGGTGAGCCCGCGCCGGGGCGGCGTTTCCAGCAGCACCAGCAGCTGGTAGGTCCAGTCCCCGTTGGGGACCACGTCGGTGGCCACCACGTGCTCCGAGAGCTCCTGCTGGCCCTGGAACCACCTCACCTGGATGGCAGCAGGGTAGAAATCCATCACGGAGCAGAGCAGGCGGCCGGGGCCCGGCTGGGAGCTCGAGGGGGGCACCAGCGAGATGGACACGCTGGGGGGCACTGGGAGAGAGAGAGAGAGAGCGGGGACGCACTGGGATCAGCTGGGGGGCACTGGGAGAGAGAGGGGAGGGCTGGGCTGGGCTGGGGAGGGACTGGGAATGGACTGGGAGGGAATGGGAATGGACTGGGAGGGAATGGGAATGGACTGTGGGGAACTGGGAATGGACTGGGAGGGAATGGGAATGGACTGGCATGGAATGGGAATGGACTGGAAGGCACTGGGAAGGTTTTTGAGGGAATGGGAGTGGACTGGAAATGGACTGGGATGGACTGGGAATAGACTGGGAGGCACTGGGTGTAGACTGGGAGGGAGTTGGGTGGCGCAGAGAGAGGCAGGAGGAGATGGGGGGCACTGGAAGAGAGGGTGGAGGTCTGGGAGTGAACTGGGAATGGACTGGGAGGGACTGGGAATGGACTGGGAATGGACGGGGTTGGACTGGGAATAGACTGGGAGGGACTGGGATTTCTTGGGTTGGCACTGAGGGAGATGGGAGGGGATGGGGGGAACCGGCAGAGAGGGTGCAGGTTTGAGAGTGAACTGGGAATGGACTGGGAAGAGACTGGGAATGGACTGGGAAGAGACTGGGAATGGACTGGGAGGGACTGGGAATGGACTGGGAGGGAGTGGGGAGGAATTGGAGATGGCCTTGGAGGGACTGGGATGGACTGGGAGGAACTGGGAATGGAGGGCGCGGCGCTGCGAGGCCGAGTCCAGCGCGGGGCTCTCGGCGCTGCGGGTCTGCCTGGCAACAGGGGAGTCACCAGAGAGACGCGATCTGATTGGCTGAGACGCGTCAGCGTTACGCGTCGCTGAAATGGACGCGATGGGGGCCACTGGGAGGGACTGGGGTGGACTGGGATGGACTGGGAATGGACTGGGATGGATTGGGAGGGACTGGGAATGGACTGGGATGGACTGGGAATGGACTGAGATGGATTGGGAGGGACTGGGAATGGACTGGAATGGACTGGGAGGGACTGGGAGGGGCTGGGAATGAACTGGGAGGGATGGGGAATGGAATGGGAATGGGCTGAATATGAGTGGGAAGGAACAAGGCGGGACTGGGAATGAACTGGGATGGACTGGAAAGGTCTAGGAGAGACTGGGAATGAACTGGTATGGACTGGGAATAGACTGGGGTGGCTCTGAGAGATGTGGGAGGGGATGGGGGTACTGTGAGCGTGGGTGGAGATCTGAGAGTGAACTGGGAATGAACTGGGAATCGACTGGGAACTGAGTTGGAGGGGCTGGGTGGGACTGGGACGGACTGGGAGGGACTGGGAAGGACAGGAGGGGAACTGAGAAAGATGGGAGGGGCACTCGGGACTGGGAGAGAGGGTGGAAGTCGGAGAGGGAACTGGGATTGAACTGGGAATGGACTGGGAGGGACTGAGATGGACTGGGGATGACTGGGAATACACTGGAAGGGACTGGTGGGGACTGGGATTGACTGGGATGGTCACTGGCAGGGCAGGGCCCGAGGGCACACGCTCTGCCCCGCGCTCACCTCGGCGCTCCGTGATGAACGGGCGGGACCCCTCGTAGTTGTACCGGCAGTACCGGTCCACCTCACCTCGTTGGTACTCCATTATGGCTGGGTCGCTGTTCCAGCCCTTGGCCCACCTCTCCCCAGCGGGGGTGAACCCCACGTAGTGCCCCACGTCGCTGTCGAACATCAGGAACTGCTCCCGGTTGTAGATGTGCCTCTCCACGTACCTCACCTTCTCCGTGCCGTTAATGAAGTGACACTCGGCCTTAGACATGAGCTGGAACACCCCTGTGAGTGCAGGACACAGCTCAGTGGTGCCCCCCAGCCGCACCCCCAGAGCTCCGGGGCCCACCCCGGATCCCCGCCCCGCACCCCCTGTGCCCCACGGCCGCCACGGGACCCTCCTGCCCGCGCTGCCGCTTCCTCTTTGCCGCCCTTCCCCCATTTCCCCTTCCACATCCTCTCCCCTCCCACCTCCATCCCCTCCCGATAGAATTTTTGGGGTCCCATTTCCCCCATTTTGCCTATTTTCCACTCTTTTAAAGAAATCCCCAATCCCCAGCCTCCTCGGGCTCAGTTTTGGGGTCCCCCCGTCCCCTTTTCCCCCTTCTCCCCCCCTGTCCCAGCGCCTCCCGCCCCCCGCTCACCCGAGAGCTCCGCGCCCGCAGCCGGGGGGGCTCCCAGCACCACCAGTGCCACCAGTAGGGCCCCGGCTGCCGCCCCTCGCCCCATGGCCGGCGACCTCCACCCCAAACCGACCGCGCCCAACTGCGAGAACCAGCCCGGAGCAGCGCGGGGTCATGAGGGACGCGCTCCCTGATTGGTCGGGCGTGGTTTTTGGCCGCGCTTTCATTGGTTTTGGTTTTTTTGGGGCTCGCTCTCATTGGCCGCAGTGATTTTTGCGCTCTGTAATTGGCCGGTTCCGTTGGGAGCCCGATTTCCAGAGGCTCTACCCAGCACCTGAGGCGTCATTTCCGCTCCTTTTTCTGATTGGCCGGAATTTCTTAGGGAGCTCAAGTTCTGAACGCTCTCCCCGGCAACACGTGACGCGCCATACACCCCGCTCTCCCATTGGCTGAGCGCTTTTTGGGGTGCTGCTCCCCCGTTCCCAGTGCCCCCAGTTCGGATCCGCGTTCCTGGCAGCAGCACCGACCCTTCCCGCTGTGCCCGGAGCGCCATGGACGGAGCGCGGAGCCTCCCCCGGCTGCTGCCGCTGCTGGCCCTGACCCTGACCCCGATTCTGGGGATTCCAAGGTGGGGTTTGGGTGCGGGGTCCCGGCTTTGGGGTTGGCTGGGATTTTTATTCGGATCCCGTTGTCCCGCTCAGCTTTAGAAACACAATTTAATTAACAACGGAGTCCAGGAAATTATTTGCTACTATTTAAATGTAATAAAATTATGTAAACGTAAATTCTATTTTAGTAACACTTAGTATAATACTAATTTATACATTTAATACTTCTGTAAAGTTTTAAAATTATTTATTAAAATAATCCCGTTCGTGTCGTCTTCTTCCGACTGCTCCTCTTCCTCTCTCCTTCCTCTTCTATCTGGTTGCTCCTCCTCCTCCTCCTCCGCCTCGAGGCGGGGCGGGAGAACCGCGCGGTTCTTCCTCCTCCTCCTTTCTCCCTCTTCTTCCTCCTTCCCGGTTCCTCCTCCTCCCTCCTCCTTTCTAATCCCGCCTCTTCCTCCTCCTCCTCCTCCTCCTCTTCCTCTTACTCCTCCTCCTCCCCCCCAAATTTCCCGCTCGGCTCCGAGGGGCAGCGCCAGGAGCCGAGGATCTGCCCAGCAACTGCTGAGTCATCTCCGCCGCGCGATCTGATTGGCTGGTGCTTGTACAGCGGCCCCTGTGATTGGTTGGTTTTTTCCCTGTTTGTTTCAGGGTTTGGGGAGGGGGAGTTTTGCTGTGGGATGATCCCAAAAATGCCCGAATTGACGGAATCCAAGAAAAAATCCGAGGGAATTCCCAAAAAAATTCACAGAAAAATCCCCCATTTCAGCCCTCCAAAAATCCCAAATCCCAAACACCCAAAATTGCCCGAAAATCTGAAAGAAAATCTCCGAAAATCGCTCCAATAATCAAAAAATTCCCTCCGGATATCTCAAAAAATCCCATAAAAAATCCCCCAAAAATCATAAATCCCAAAATCTCCAAAATCCCCAAAAAACCCCAGAAAAATCCCCAAAAAACTCCCCCAAAATCCAATTTTTCCCCAAAAATAACCCCAAAAATCCAGTTTTTCCCCCCCCAAAAAATCCAAATTTTTCCACCAAAAATCCAAAATTTTTCCCTCAAAAATACCACAAAAATCAAAATTTTTCCCCTAAAAATCCAAATTTTTCCCCGCAAAAAATCAAAATTTTTTCCCCCCAAAAAACCCAAACAATCCAAATTTATCCCCCTGAAAAAAACCCCAAAAATCCAAATTTTTCTCCCAAAACCCCAAAAATCCAAATTTTTCCCAAATTTTTCCCCCCAAAAAATCCGAATTTTTCCCCCCAAAAAACCCCCCCAAAATCCAATTTTTTCCCCAAAAAATCCAATTTTTTTCCCCCAACAATCCAAAATTTTTCCCCCCCAAAAATCCCAAATTTTCCCCAACCCCCCCACCCCAAAAATCCAAAATTTTCCCCAAAAACTCCAGATTTTTCCCCCCAAAAATCCAAATTTTTTTCCCCCAAAATCCAAATTTTTTTCCCCCAAAAAATCCAGATTTTCCCCCTAAAAAAATCCAAATTTTTTCCCCCCAAAAAATCCAAAATTTTCCCCCCCAAAAAATCCAAATTTTCCCCAAAAAAACCCCCAAAAATCCAGTTTTTCCCCCCCCAAAAAAATCCAAATTTTTCCACCAAAAATCCAAAATTTTCCCCTCAAAAATACCACAAAAATCCAAATTTTTCCCCAAAAAAACCCAAATTTTTCCCCCAAACCCCAAATTTTTCCCCAAAAAACCCCCATGAAAATCCAAATTTTCCCCGCAAAAAATCCAAATTTTTTCCCCCCAAAAAAACCACAAAAATCCAAATTTTTCCCCTAAAAATCCAAATTTTTCCCCCCCAAAAATCCAATTTTTTCCCTCAACCCCCCCCGAAAATCCAAGTTTTTCCCCAAAAATCCAAATTTTTTCCCCCCAAAAAAACCCCAAAAATCCAAATTTTCCCCCCCAAAAATCCCAATTTTTCCCCAAAAAAATCCCCCTAAAAATCCAAAATTTTCCCCAACCCCTCCTCAAAAATCCCAATTTTTCCCCCAAAAAACCCCCCCAAAAATCCAATTTTTTCCCCAAAAAATCCAATTTTTTCCCCCCAAAAATCCAAAATTTTTCCCTCCAAAAATCCCAATTTTTCCCCAAAAAAAACCCCAAAAAATTCAAATTTTTCCCCCAAAAAAGCCCCAAAAATCCCATTTTTTCCCCAAAAAGCAGACTCCAGACTGGAATAATATTTTCTTTATTTACACCATCCAAGAATTCCAAAGGATTTTTTTTTTCTCTTTTTTTTTCCACTTTTTTTGGATTTTTTTAAAATTTTTTTTTCTTCTTTTTTCTAGGAAAAAAAAAAACCAAAAAACCCAAAAAATCCCAAACCACGAAATCCTAAAAGGGCCACGAGGGAATGGGAGAGAGGAGAAGGAAAAATGGGAAAAATTGGGAAAAAAACCCAAAAAAAGCAAAAAAAAAAACCCCAAAAATCCCAAAAAAAAAGCAAAAAAAAATCCCAAAAAAACCCCAAAAAAAGCAAAAAAAAAATCCCAAAAAACGCAAAAAAAAATCCCAAAAAAACCCAAAAAAAGCAAAAAAAAACCCCAAAAAAACCCCAAAAAAAACCCCCAAAAATCAGGAAAAACAAAGAAAAAATTAAAATAAAATAAAAAATTTTAACATAAAAAAATTCCCCCCAACCCCTTTTTTATTTTTAATTTTATTTTAATTTTTTATTTTATTTTAATTTTTTAATTTTATTTTAATTTTTTATTTTAATTTTAATTTTTTATTTTAATTTTAATTTTTAATTTCATTTTAATTTTTTAATTCCTGGAGATGGTGGAATTTTTCCAGATATGAAAATAATTTGGATTTTCTCTGGAAAAAAGGGGGGAAAAGGGAAAAAATTCCAATTTTTAGGGGAAAAAAATCAAATTTTTAGGGGAAAAAAATTCGAATTTTTAGGAGAAAAAATGGGGAAAAATTTTAATTTTTAGGGGAAAAAATTTAGGGGAAAAATTGAATTTTTATGGAAAAAAAATTTCAAATTTTTAGGGGGAAAAAAGGGAAAAAATTTTAATTTTTAGGAGAAAAAAATACGGAAAAATTCAATTTTTAGGGAAAAGAATTCAAATTTTTAAGGGAGAAAATTTAATTTTTAGGGGGAAAATGGGAAAAAATTGAATTTTTATGGAAAAAAAATTTCAAATTTTTAGGGGGAAAAAATGGGGAAAAATTGAATTTTTATGGAAAAGAAATTAAATCTTTAGGGGGAAAAAAAATTAATTTTTAGGAGAAAAAATGGGGAAAAATTCAATTTTTATGGAAAAAAATTCAAATTTTTATGGGGAAAAAAGGAAAAAAAAATTTCAGTTTTTAGGGGAAAATAATTCAAATTTTTAGGGGAAAAAAGGGAAAAAAATTTAATTTTTTAGGGGAAAAAATGGGGAAAAATTCAATTTTTAGGGAGGAAAAAATGGGGAAAAATTCAAGTTTTAGGGAAAAAAATTCAATTTTTATGAAAAAAAATTTAAATTTTTAGGGGGAAAAAATTTTAATTTTTTGGAGAAAAAATGGGAAAAAATTCAATTTTTATGGAAAAAAAATTCAAATTTTTAGGGGAAAAAAGGGAAAATAATTTTAATTTTTAGGATTAAAAAAGAAATCAATTTTTAAAGGAAAAAAGGGAAAAATTTAGGGGAAAAATTCAAATTTTTTTGCCCCAAATTTTAGAACTTTTTCTGCCTTTTTTCCCATTTTTTTACTTTAAAATTGAAGATTTTAAAGAAATTTTAAAAGAAATTTTTAGGATTTTTTAAAGAAACTTTTAAGGATTTTTTTAGGAATTTTGGAGGAAATTTTTAAAGTTTTTTAGGGAATTTTAAGGATTTTTTAGGAATTTTTTAAAGATGATTTTTACAAATTTTTCCAATTTTTTAAAGGAATTTTTAAGGAATTTTTTCAGGATTTTTCCTCTTTTTTCCCTTAAAAATCCCCAATTCAAAAATTCAATTTTCCCCAAATTATGGAATTTTTGCTGCCTCTTTTCCTTCTTTTGTTTTACTTTAAATTTGATTTTTTTAAGGAATTTTTTTCCAGGATTTTTTTCCTAGAAATTCCATTTCAATCCTTCCCTTTTTCCCCTAAAAATTCCTATTTTTCCCCCCTAAAAATTCCCATTTTTCTCCCAAAATTCCCATTTTTTCCCCCAAATTTTTCCATTTCTCCAAGAAATTTTCAGATTTTTTCCAGGAATTTTTTCTGGGAATTTTTTCCAGGAATTCCACTTCAACTTCTCCCTTTACCCCCAAAAAATTCCCATTTTTCCCCCCAAAAAATTCCCATTTTTTCCCAATTTTTCCCCTTTTTTCCCAATTTTTTCCAGGAAATTTTCAGTTTTTTTCCAGGATTTTTTTCTGGGAATTTTTTCCAGGAATTCCACTTCAACCTCTCCCTTTACCCCCCAAAAATTCCCATTTTTCTCCCTAAAATTCCCATTTTTTTCCCAAAAATTCCCATTTTTCTCCCAAAAATTCCCATTTTTTCCCAATTTTTTCCCCAAATTTTCACCTTTTTCCAAAATTTTTTCCGGGAATTTTTTCCAGGAATTCCCCCTCCAAATCCTCCATTCCCTCCCTTTTTCCCCTCCTAAAAAATTCCCATTTTTTCCCAAAAATTCCCATTTTTTTCCCCAAATTTTTCCATTTCTCCAGGAAATTTTCAGATTTTTTCCAGGATTTTTTTCTGGGAATTTTTTCCAGGAATTCCACCTCAATCTATCCATTTTCCCCTCCCTATTCCCCTCCAAAAATTCCCATTTTTTCCCAATTTTTCCCCCAAATTTTCACCTTTTTCCAGGAACTCTCCATTTTTTACAGGAATTTTTCTAGGATTTTTTTCTGGGAATTTTTTCCAGGAATTCCACCTCAACCCCTCCCCTTACCCTCCTAAAATTCCCACTTTTCTCCAAAAATTCCCATTTTTCTCAAAAAAAAATCCCATTTTTTCCCCAAAAATTCCGATTTTTTCCCAATTTTTCCCCCAAATTTTGACTTTTTTTTTCCAGGAACTCTCCATTTTTTCCTGGAATTTTTTCCGGGAATTTTTTCCATGAATTCCCCCTCCAAATCCTCCATTCCCTCCCTTTTTCCCCTCCCAAAAAATTCCCATTTTTTCCAAAAAATTCCCATTTTTTCCATTTTTTTCCCCCAAATTTTTCCATTTTCTCCAAGAAATTTTCAGGTTTTTTCCAGGAATTTTTTCCAGGAATTCCACCTCAATCTATCAATTTTTCCCCCAAAAATTCCCATTTTTTCCCCAAAAAAATCCCATTTTTCCCAAAAAAAATCCCATTTTTCCCCCAAAAATTCCCATTTTTTCCCAATTTTTCCCCCAAATTTTTACATTTTTTTCCAGGAATTTTTTCCAGGAATTCCCCCTCCAACTTCTCCATTCCCTCCCTTTTTCCCCTCCGAAAAAATTCCCATTTTTTCCAAAAAATTCCCATTTTTTCCCCCAAATTTTTCCATTTCTCCAAGAAATTTTCAGGTTTTTTCCAGGAATTTTTTCTGGGAATTTTTTCCAGGAATTCCACCTCAATCTATCCATTTTCCCCTCCCTATTCCCCTCCAAAAATTCCCCAAAAATTCCCATTTTTTCCCCAAAAATTCCCATTTTTTCCCATTTTTTTCCCCAAATTTTTCCATTTCTCCAAGAAATTTTCAGTTTTTTTCCAGGATTTTTTTCTGGGAATTTTTTCCAGGAATTCCACCTCAACCCCTCCCTTTACCCCCAAAAATTCCCATTTTTCTCAAAAAAAAATCCCATTTTTCTCAAAAAAAATCCCATTTTTCCCCATTTTTTCCCCCAAATTTTCACTTTTTTCCAGGAATTTTTTTGGTTTTTTTCCAGCATTTTTTTCTGGGAATTTTTTCCAGGAATTCCACTTCAACCTCTCCCTTTACCCCCCAAAAATTCCCATTTTTCTCCTAAAAATTCCCATTTTTTTTCCCAAAACCTCCCATTTTTTGCCCAAAAATTCCCATTTTTTCCCCCAAATTTTTCCATTTCTCCAAGAAATTTTCAGATTTTTTCCAGGATTTTTTTCTGGGAATTTTTTCCAGGAATTCCACCTCAACCTCTCCCTTTACCCCCCAAAAATTCCCATTTTTTCCCCAAAAATTCCCATTTTTCTCCCAAAAATTCCCATTTTTTCCCCAAATTTTCACCTTTTTCCAGGAATTTTTTTGGTTTTTTTCCAGCATTTTTTTCTGGGAATTTTTTCCAGGAATTCCACTTCAACCTCTCCCTTTACCCCAAACAAATTCCCATTTTTTCCCAAAAATTCCCATTTTTTTTCCCAAAACCTCCCATTTTTTGCCCAAAAATTCCCATTTTTTCTCCCCAATTTTTCCATTTCTCCAAGAAATTTTCATTTTTTTTCCAGGAATTTTTTCTGGGAATTTTTTCCATGAATTCCCCCTCCAACTTCTCCATCCCCACCCTTTCCCCCCCCCCAAAAAAATCCCAATTTCCCCCCAAATTTTTGAATTTTCCCCCCAAATTTTTACATTTTCCCCCCCAAATTTTACCATTTTCCCCCATTTTTTTTCGGTTTTTCCCAGGAATTCTTCAGTTTTTTTGTATTTTTTTGCTTTTCCTCCTGGGAATTTGGGTTTTTTCCGGGTTTTTTTTGGGAATTCAGGCGGAATCGGAGTCGCTGGTGTCCGAGGAGGAGGAGGAGGAGGAGGAGGAGCTGGAATCTGAGCTGGAGCTGGAGGCGCTGAGGCGCGAGGCGGCCGCCGCTGCCGATTCCGGCTTCTCGTTGGCTGAAATTGGGGAAAAAAGGGGAAAAAATGGGAAAAAATCCCCCAGAAATTCAACTTTTTATTCCAGCTAAAATTGCCCCAAAAATCCCAAAAAAAATCCCCAAAAAATCCCAATTTTCCAGGCTTTTTGGTGGAATTAATTCCCCAAAAAATCCAAATTTTGGAGCCATTTTTTGGCCAAATTCAGCTCCCAACGCATCCCAAAAATTCCCCAAATATTCCCCTCAAAATTCCCAAAAAATTCCCCCAAAGATTCCTCAAAAATCCCTCAAAAATTCCCTAAAAAATGCCTCAAAATTCCCCCAAAAATTCCTCAAAATTTCCCTAAAAAATGCCTCAAAAATTTCCCCCAAAATTCCCCAAAAACTCCTCAAAAATTCCCACAAAGATTCCTCAAAATTCCCCCCAAAATTCCTCAAAATTTCCCTAAAAAATGCCTCAAAAATTCCCCAAAAACTCCCCCAAAAACTCCTCAAAAATTCCTCAAAAATCCCCCAAAAACTCCTCAAAAATTCCGAAATTTCAGGGTTTTTTTGAGGAATTATTCCTCAAAAATTCCAAATTTTGGGTTTTTTTCCCAGAATTCAGGGACTCACCAGACCCAAAATTCCCAACCCCAAAATCCCAAAATCCCCAAAATTCCCAATCCCAGAATTTCCCCCATTGCCGCTGCTGATTCCAGCTTCTTGTTGGCTGGAAATGGGGAAAAAAGGGGAAAAAATGGGAAAAAATCCCCCAAAAATTCAACTTTTTATTCCAGCTAAAATTGCCCCAAAAATTCCTCAAAAATTGGGAAAAAATTCCTCAAAAAATCCCAAATTTCAGGGTTTTTTTGGAGGAATTATTGCTCAAAAAATCCAAATTTTGGAGCCATTTTTTGGCCAAATTCAGCTCCCAACGCATCCCAAAAATTCCCCCCAAAATTCCCAAAAACTTCCTCAAAAATTCCCCCAAAAATCCCCCCAAAAATTCCCTAAAAATTCCTCAAAAATTCCCCAAAAATTCCAAATTTTGGATCTTTTTTGGGGCGGATTTCAGCTGCCCAAAACATCCCAAAATTCCCAATTCAAATCCCAAAATTCCCAAAATTCCCAATCCCAGAATTTCCCCCATTGCCGCTGCCGACTCCGGCTTCTCGTTGGCTGGAAATGGGGAAAAAAGGGGAAAAATTGGGAAAAAATCCCCCAGAAATTCAACTTTTTATTCCCCCGAAAATTCCTCAAAAAATTCCCAAAAAATTCTGCAAAAATTCCCCAAAAATTCCAAATTTTGGACCCAAATTTTGGGTTTTTTTCCCAGAATTCAGGGACCCACCTGACCCAAAATTCCCAAAAATTCCCCCAAAAATTCCTCAAAAATTCCCAAATTTCCATTTTTTTTTTTTGAGGAATTTTTCCCCAAAAATTCCAAATTTTGGAGCCATTTTTTCATCATCATTCATCTTCCGACCCCAATCCCAAAATCCCAAAATTCCCAATTCAAATCCCAAAATCCCAACCCCAATCCCAAAATCCCAAAATTTCAACCCCAATCCCAGAATTCCAATCCCAAAAAAATTCCCAAAATCCCAAAATTCCCAACCCAAAAAAAACCCAAAATTCCCCCCAAAATTCCCCAAAAAATTCCTCAAAAATTCCCCAAAAATCCCCCAAAAATTCCTCAAAAAATCCCAAAAAATTCCCCAAAAAATCCCAATTTTCAGGGTTTATTTGAGGAATTATTGCCCCAAAAATTCCAAATTTTGGATCTTTTTTGGGGCAGATTTCAGCTGCCCAACACATCCCAAAATTCCCAATCCCAGAATTTCCCCCATTGCCGCTGCCGATTCCGGCTTCTCGTTGGCTGGAAAGGGGGAAAAAAGGGGAAAAATTGGGAAAAAAATCCCCCAAAAATCCCTTAAAATTCACCTTTTTATTCCAGATAAAATTCCCCCAAAAATTCCTCAAAATTAAGGGAAAAAATTCCTCAAAAATTCCCCAAAAAAATCCCAAATTTCAGGGTTTTTTTGGAGGAATTATTGCTCAAAAAATCCAAATTTTGGAGCCATTTTTTGGCCAAAATCACCCGCCCGATCCATCCAAAATTCCCCCAAATTCCCAGAATTCCCAAAATTCCAACCCCAAAATCCCAAAATTCCCCCAAAAATTCCTCAAAAAATCCCAAATTTCCAGAGTTTTGGTGGAATTAATTCCCCAAAAATTCCTCAAAAAATTCCCCCAAAAATTCCTCAAAAATTCCCAAAAAAATTCCTCAAAAATTGGGAAAAAATTCCTCAAAAAATCCAAATTTCAGGGTTTTTTTGGAGGAATTTTTCCCCAAAAAATCCAAATTTTGGAGCCGTTTTTTGGCCAAATTCAGCTCCCAACGCATCCAAAATTCCCAATCCCAGAATTTCCCCCATTGCCGCTGCCGACTCCGGCTTCTCGTTGGCTGGAAATGGGGAAAAAAGGGGAAAAATTGGGAAAAAATCCCCCAGAAATTCAACTTTTTATTCCCCCGAAAATTCCTCAAAAATTCCCAAAAAATTCTGCAAAAATTCCCCAAAAATTCCAAATTTTGGACCCAAATTTTGGGTTTTTTTCCCAGAATTCAGGGACCCACCTGACCCAAAATTCCCAAAAATTCCCCCAAAAATTCCTCAAAAATTCCCAAATTTCCATTTTTTTTTTGAGGAATTTTTCCCCAAAAATTCCAAATTTTGGAGCCATTTTTTCCTCATCATTCATCTTCCTACCCCAATCCCAAAATCCCAAAATTTCAACCCCAATCCCAGAATTCCCAATCCCAAAATCCCAAAATTTCAACCCCAATCCCAGAATTCCAATCCCAAAAAAATTCCCAAAATCCCAAAATTCCCAACCCAAAAAAAACCCCAAAATTCCCCCCAGAATTCCTCAAAAATCCCCCCAAAATTCCCTCAAAAATTCCTCAAAAATCCCCCAAAAATTCCTCAAAAATTCCCAAATTTCCAGGTTTATTTGAGGAATTATTGCCCCAAAAATTCCAAATTTTGGATCTTTTTTGGGGCAGATTTCAGCTGCCCAAAACATCCCAAAATTCCCAATTCAAACCCCAAAATTCCCAAAATTCCCAATCCCAGAATTTCCCCCATTGCCGCTGTCGATTCCGGCTTCTCGTTGGCTGAAAATGGGGAAAAAAGGGGAAAAATTGGGAAAAAAATCCCCCAAAAATTCAACTTTTTATTCCCCAGAAATTCCTCAAAAATTCCCCAAAAAATTCCCCAAAAAAATCCTAAATTTCAGGGTTTTTTTGGAGGAATTCTTGCCCAAAAAATCCAAATTTTGGAGCCATTTTTTGGCCAAATTCAGCTCCCAACGCATCCCAAAAATTCCCCAAAAATTCCCCCCAAAAATTCCTCAAAAATTCCCCCAAAATTCCCCAAAAATTCCCCCGAAGATTCCTCAAAAATCCCCCAAAAATTCCTCAAAAATTCCCCAAAAACTCCCCCAAAAACTCCTCGAAAATTCCTCAAAAATGCCCCAAAATTCCCAAAAAATTCCTCAAAAATCCCCAAAAAATCCCAAATTTCCAGGTTTTTTGGAGGAATTATTGCTCAAAATATTCAAATTTTGGACCCAAATTTTGGGTTTTTTTCCCAGAATTCAGGGACCCACCTGACCCAAAATTCCCAATCCCAAAATTCCCCCAAAAATTCCCCCAAAAATTCCCAAAAAAATCTGCAAAAATTCACAAAAATTCCCAATTTTGGATCTTTTTTTGGGGTGGATTTCAGCTGCCAAACATCCCAAAATTCCCCCAAAAATTCCTCAAAAATTCCCCCAAAAATTCCCCCAAAATTTCCCAAAAATCCCCAAAAAATTCCTCAAAAATTCCTCAAAAACTCCCCCAAAAACTCCTCAAAAATTCCTCAAAAATTCCCCCAAAGATTCCTCAAAATTCCCCCAAAAATTCCTCAAAATTTCCCTAAAAAATGCCTCAAAAATTCCCCAAAAACTCCCCCAAAAACTCCTCAAAAATTCCTCAAAAATCCCCCAAAAACTCCTCAAAAATTCCCAAATTTCAGGGGTTTTTTTGAGGAATTATTCCTCAAAAATTCCAAATTTTGGGTTTTTTTCCCAGAATTCAGGGACTCACCAGACCCAAAATTCCCAATCCCAAAATTCCCAACCCCAAAATCCCAAAATCCCCAAAATTCCCAATCCCAGAATTTCCCCCATTGCCGCTGCCGATTCCGGCTTCTCGTTGGCTGGAAATGGGGAAAAAAGGGGAAAAAATGGGAAAAAATCCAAAAAAAATTCAACTTTTATTCCCCCAAAAAATTCCTCAAAAATTCCTCAAAAATTCCCCAAAAAAATCCCAAATTTCAGGGTTTTTTTGGAGGAATTCTTGCCCAAAAAATCCAAATTTTGGAGCCATTTTTTGGCCAAATTCAGCTCCCAACGCATCCCAAAAATTCCCCAAAAATTCCCCCAAAATTCCCAAAAAATTCCTCAAAAAATTCCCCCAAAATTCCCCCAAAAATTCCTCAAAAAACCCCAAATTTCAGGGGTTTTTTTTGAGGAATTAATCCCCAAAAATTCCAAATTTTGGAGCCATTTTTTGGGTTTTTTTCCCAGAATTCAGGGACTCACCTGACCCAAAATTCCCAATCCCAAAATTCCCCAAATTCCCTGGAATTCTGGACCCTTTTGGAGCCATTTTTTGGTGAAATTATTCCCAAAAATTCCAATTTTGGAGCCATTTTTTGATGAAATTATTCCCAAAAAATTCAATTTTTGAGCTTTTTTTTCGGGGTTTTTTCCCAAAATTCTTTTCCCTACCCCACCCAAATTTCCCCAAATTCCCAAAATTCCCCAAAATTCCCCAAATTCTGCTTTTCCAACCCTTTTTTGGGGTTTTTTGGCCGAGTTGAGCTGCCCGCTGACGTCCTGCAGCCGCTTCTCCAGCTCCCCGTTTCTTCTCCAGGGCCAGCTCCTCTTTCGTCTTCCCCACCGGCTTCTTCAGGGCTGGAAAGTTCCAGAAAAGTCAGGAAAAAATGGGAAAAATTGGGGGAAAAATTGGGGAAAAATTGGGGAGAAATTGGGGGGAAAATTGGGGGAAAATCGCAGAAAAAATCGCAATAAAATCAAGAAAATTGCAGAAAAATCCCTAAAAAATCCCAGAAAAATCCCCAAAAATAATTCTAAAAATCCCCAAAAGATCCCCAAAAATCACCAAAAATTCCAAATAATTCCCTGAAAAATCCCCAAAAAATCATCAAGAAATCAAAAAAAACATCAAAAATTCCTAAAAAGTCCCCAAAAAGTCCCTGAAAAAAATCCCCAAAAAATCACCCAAAAATCCCCAAAAGATCCTCAAAAAATCACAAAAAAATCCCAGAAAAATCCCCAAAAAAATCCTCAAAAAACCCCCCCCAAAATCATTAAAAAATCCCCCAAAAAATCCCCAAAAAATCCCCAAAAAAATCCTCAAAAAATTTCCCCCCCAAAAAAATGCCTAAAAATCTGGAAAAAATAATTAAAAAATCACCTAAAAATCTGAAAAAAATCCCCTCAAAAAAATTCCCGATAAACCCCTCAAAAAACCCCAAATCCCCTCAAAGACCCCCACAAACCCCCTCAGAAAAAACCTCAAATCCCTTCACAAAAACCCCTCAAAAAACCCCTCACAAAACCCCCTCAGAAAAAAAACCCCAAATCCCCTCAAAAAAACCCCAAATCCCCTCAAGAAAACCACCCCAAAATCCCCTCAAAAAAAACCCAAAGAAAACCCCCAAACCCCCTCATAAACCCCCTCAAACAAACCCCAAAACCCCTCAAAATAACCCCAAATCCCCTCACAAAACCCCCTCAAAAAACCCCTCAAAAAAACCCCCAAACCCCTCAAAAAAAACCCAAAACCCCTCAAAAAAAAAACGCCAAAACCCCCTCAAAAACTCCTCCAAAATCCCCCCAAACCCCTCAGAAAAAACTCCCGAACCCCTCACAAAAACCCCCTCAAAACCCCCAAAACCCCTCAAAAAAAAACCGCAAATCCCCTCACAAAACCCCCTCAAAAACCCCCTCAAACAAACCCAAAACCCCTCAAAATAACCCCAAATCCCCTCACAAACCCCCTCAAAAAACCCCTCAAAAAAAAAACCCAAACCCCTCAAAAAAACCCCTCAAAATCCCCAAACCCCCTCAGAAAAAACCCCCAAATCCCTCAAAAAAACCCCCTCAAAAAAAATCCCCAAACCCCCTCAAAACCAACCCCAAACCCCCTCACAAAAACCCCTCAAAAAAAAACCCCAAACCCCCTCAGAAAAACCCCAAACCCCCTCAAAAACCCCCTCAAACAAACCCCAAACCCCGTCAAAGAACCCCTCCAAAAGCCCCAAACCCCCTCAGAAAAAAACCCAAATCCCCTCAAAAACCCCTCAAAAAACCCCCGAAACCCCCTCAGAAAAAAACCCCAAACCCCCTCACAAAACCCCCTCGAAAAACCCCTCAC
The DNA here is from genome assembly GCF_051311805.1 of Agelaius phoeniceus. Classification (NCBI taxonomy): domain Eukaryota; kingdom Metazoa; phylum Chordata; class Aves; order Passeriformes; family Icteridae; genus Agelaius; species Agelaius phoeniceus. The sequence goes on along the minus strand of NC_135291.1, from coordinate 722,863 downwards.
AAAAACCCCCCAAACCCCCTCAAAAAACCCCAAACCTCCTCAAAACCAACCCCAAAATCCCCTCAAAAAACCCCCAAAAACCCCCAAAACCCGCTCAAAAATCCCCTCAAACCCCCCCAAACCCCATTCCCCTCCCCTGCTGTCTCACTTTCGCTGTAGGGCTTGCGCGGTTTCTTCCTGAGGCAGGAGAGGACGTAGCGCTCGAGCTCCCTGAGCGTGGAGGCCTTGAGGGTCTCGAAGTCGATCTCGATCTCCTCGGGGTTGGAGTCCCTGAGCGAGGGCTCCCGGCTCTGGATGATGTGCACGACCCTGCCCAGCTTCTCCCCGGGCAGTTTGTTGATGTCCAGGCTCAGCTGCCGCTTCTCGTCGTACGACATCGGCTTCGACTCCTCCTCCTCCTCCGAGTCCAGCAGCGACGACGGCGCCAGGGCCAGCGCAGCCTTCGAGGCCTTCTTGGAAGGCCTAAAAAAAATTGAAAAATCCCGGGTTTGTAATGGAGTTTTGGGGGGTTTTTTACGGAGTTTTGGGGGTTTTTTTCCTAATTTTTTTGCAATTTTTTCCTGATTTTTGGGGTTTTTTTTGCAGGGTTTTTTACCGGATTTTTTGGGATTTTTTTCCTGATTTTTTGGGCTTTTTTTGCTGGATTTTCAGGGTTTTTTTTCCTGGATTTTTGGGATTTTTTTCCTGGATTTTTGGATTTTTTTCCCTCCTTTTTTTGGGATTTTTTTCCCTCATTTTTTGGGATTTTTTTTCTGGATTTTGGGATTTTTTTCCTGGATTTTTTTCCCTCATTTTTCGGGATTTTTTTCCCTCATTTCTTGGGTTTTTTTTCCTGGATTTTTGGGGGTTTTTTCCCTCATTTTTTGGGGATTTTTTTTCTGGATTTTTGGGATTTTTTTCCTGGATTTTTGGGATTTTTTTCCCTCCTTTTTTTGGATTTTTTTTCTGGATTTTTGGGATTTTTTTCCTGGATTTTTTTCCCTCATTTTTCGGGATTTTTTTCCCTGGATTTTTGGGGTTTTTTTCCCTCATTTTTTGGGGTTTTTTTCCCTCATTTTTTGGGATTTTTTCCTGGATTTTTGGGATTTTTTCCCTCATTTTTTTGGGATTTTTTTTTCTGGATTTTTGGGGGTTTTTTCCTGGATTTTTGGGGTTTTTTTTGCCAGATTTTTTGGGGTTTTTTTACACATTTTAAGAATTTTTTTACGGACTTTTTGGGGTTTTTTTCTGATTTTTGCGGGTTGTTTTCCTGATTTTTTGGGTTTTTTTGCTGGATTTTTGGGGATTTTTTTCCTGATTTTGTGGGGATTTTTTCCTAATTTTTGGCAATTTTCTTCCTAATTTTTGGCAATTTTTTCCTGACTTTTTGGGCAATTTTTCTTCCTCTTTTTTGCCATTTTTTCCTGATTTTTTGGCAATTTTTTCCTGATTTTTGGATTTTTTTTTCTGGATTTTTGGGGTCCTTTTTCCTGGATTTTTGGGATTTTTTTCCCTCATTTTTTTGGGATTTTTTTTTCCTGGATTTTCAGGATTTTTTTTCCCTCATTTTTTTGGGATTTTTTTTCCCTCATTTTTTTGGGATTTTTTTTCTGGATTTTTGGGGTTCTTTTTCCTGGATTTTTGGGGTTTTTTTCCTGGATTTTTGGGATTTTTTCCCTCATTTTTTGGGGTTTTTTTCCCTCATTTTTTTGGATTTTTTTTCTGGACCTTTGGGGGCGGTTTGCCGGATTTTTGGGGTTCTTTTTCCTGGATTTCGGATTTTTTTCCCTCATTTTTTTGGGATTTTTTTCCCTCATTTTTTGGGGTTTTTTTCCCTCATTTTTTTGGGATTTTTTTTCTGGACCTTTGGGGGCAGTTTGCCGGATTTTTGGGGTTCTTTTTCCTGGATTTTCAGGATTTTTTCCCCTCATTTTTTTGGGATTTTTTTCTGGATCTTTGGGGGCGGTTGCCGGATTTTTGGGGTTCTTTTTCCTGGATTTTTGGGGTTCTTTTTCCTGGATTTTTGGGGTTTTTTCCTGGATTTTTGGGGTTTTTTTCCCTCATTTTTTGGGGATTTTTTTTCTGGATTTTTGGGGGCGGTTTGCCGGATTTTTGGGGTTCTTTCTCCTGGATTTTTGGGATTTTCCCCTGGCTTTTTTCTGGATTTTGGGGGTTTTTCTCCTGATTTTTTTTTTTTTTCCTGAAAAACCCCAAAAAATCACAAAAAAAACCCTGAAAATTCCTGAATAAATCCCAATAAACCCAAAAATATTAAAATATCAAAATTCAGCTGATCTGGATCCGGTTCCAGCCCCGTTTTGTGGGCCCTCCTGAGCTGGGCCTCCCCTGACCGGGCCTCCTCAGCCAAACCCCAAAAATCCCCAAAAAATCCCCAAAAAATTGCAAAAAACCCCTGAAAATTCCCAAATAAATCCCAATAAATCCCAAAAATATCAAAAATATCAAACTCCAGCTGACCTGGATCTGGTTCCAGCCCCGTTTTTGTGGGCCCTCCTGAGCTGGGCCTGCTGTGCCCGGGGCCTCCTCGTCCCAAACCCCAAAATCCTCATCCCATCCCTCAAAAACTCCCAAAAAATCCCTGAAAAATTTGCAAAAGACTCCTGAAAATTCCCAAATAAATCCCAATAAACCTAAAAATATCAAAAATATCAAAATTCAGCTGATCTGGGTCCGGTTCCAGCCCCGTTTTTCTCGGCCTCCTGAGCTGGGCCTGCTGTGCCCGGGACTCCTCATCCCAATCCCCGAAAACCCCCAAAAAATCACAAAAAAATCCCTGAAAATTGCAAAAAACCTTGAAACTTCAAAAATAAATCCAAATAAATGTAAAAATATCAAAAATACCAAAATGCAGCCGACATGGATCCGGTTCCAGCCTCGTTTTTGTGGGCCCTCCTGAGCTGGGCCTGCTGTGCCCGGGCCTCCTCAGCCCAAACCCCAAAATCCCCAAAAAATCACAAAAAAATCCCTGAAAAATTGCAAAAAATCTTGAAACTTCAAAATAAATCCAAATAAATGTAAAAATATCAAAAATACCAAAATGCAGCCGACATGGATCCAGTTCCAGCCCCGTTTTTGTGGGGCCTCCTGAGCTGGGCCTGCTGTGCCCGGGGCCTCCTCAGCCCAAACCCCAAAATCCTCATCCCATACCTCAAAAACTCCCAAAAAACCCCCAAATTTGCAAAAAACTCCTGAAAATTCCCAAATAAATCCCAATAGACCCAAAAATATAAAATAATATCCAAATTCAGCCCATCTGGATCTGGTTCCAGCCCCGTTTTTGTGGGGCCTCCTGAGCTGGGCCTGCCCTGACCGGGCCTCCTCAGCCCAAACCCCAAAATCCTCATCCCATACCTCAAAACCTCCCAAAAAATCCCTGAAAAATTGCAAAAAACTCCTGAAAATTCCCAAATAAATCCCAATAAACCCAAAAATATCAAAAATATCCAAATCCAGCCAACCTGGATCCGGTTCCAGCCCCGTTTTTGTGGGGCCTCCTCAGCTGGGCCTGCTGTGCCTGGGACTCCTCAGCCCAAACCCCAAAAACTCCCAAAAAATCCCTGAAAAATCCCCCAAAAATTGCAGAAAAACCCCTGAAATTTCCCAAATAAATCCCAATAAATCCAAAATATCAAAAATATCAAAATTCAGCCCATCTGGATCCAGTTCCAGCCCCGTTTTTGTGGGCCCTCCTGAGCTGGGCCTGCCGTGCCTGGGCCTTCTCATCCCAAACCCCAAAATCCTCATCCCATCTCTGAAAAACTCCCAAAAAATCCCCAAAATTTGCAAAAAACTCCTGAAAATTCCCAAATAAATCCCAAAAAATCCAAAAAAATCAAAATACCAAAATCCAGCTGACCTGGATCCGGTTGCAGCCCCGTTTTTCCGGGCCCTCCTGAGCTGGGCCTGCTGTGCCCGGGCCTCCTCATCCCAAACCCCAAAATCCTCATCCCATACCTCAAAAACTCCCAAAAAATCCCTGAAAAATTGCAAAAAAAATCCTGAAAATTCCCAAATAAATCCCAAAAACCCAAAAATATCAAACTGCAGCTGACTTGGATCCGGTTCCAGCCCCGTTTTGCGGGGCCTCCTGAGCTGGGCCTGCTGTGCCCGGGCCTCCTCAGCCCAAACCCCAAAAACCCCTGAAAACCCCTGAAAAATCCCCCAAAATTGCAGAAAACTTCCAGAAAAATCCCTAAAAAATCCCAGAAAAAATATCCCAGAAAAGCCTGAAAAAATCTGAGAAAAATTGCAGAAAAAATCCCACAAAAATCCTGAAAATCCTCAAAAAAATCTCCAAAAATCCCCAAAAAATCTCAAAAAATCCCCCAAAATCACCAAAAAATCCCCAAAAATTCCCCAAATTTCCCCAAATCCCTAAAACATTTTGGGATCTCACCTGGATCCGGTTGCAGCCCCGTTTTTCCGGGCCCTCCTGAGCTGGGCCTGCCGTGCCCGGGCCTCCTCATCCCAAACCCCAAAATCCTCATCCCATACCTCAAAAACTCCCAAAAAACTGCAGAAAAATTCCGGAAAAATGCCTAAAAAAATCCCAGAAAAACCTGAAAAAAATCTGAG